>NW_005843455.1:124601-136283 GCF_000455745.1 Alligator sinensis
TACATGAGAAATGGGAAGCTGTTGGAACGTGACAATTGCCATGCTCCAGCAGGCTCAACTAATTGAGTCTGCTCCAGCACACTGGAATTCCAGCGTGTCAGACTACCCTCGGCGTTCATGTATAGGCACCCAACGTGTCTACATCCTCCTTGTTGCTTCTTAGACAGCCTTTCCTGGCTGCATGTCTTGCTTGAGCCGTGCTGCCTTTGCATTATCACAACTGCTTATTAATCCTCTTTTTTGAAAGAAGTAAAAGCTGCAGAAGTAGGACTCTAAAGAGAATTAACTCCTTTAAACATTCCTGAATTGGAATATAATGGTTTGCAGAATAACTGCTCAGTTCTACTTGTTTTGTAAACTGTGGATCCTTACCTGCATCATTCACACAGGAATTTTTAGGGGGAGATTTTTAGCCTTTCGATGTCTGTATTTGTACTTGCTTGCTTCCCTCTACATCGCTAATTGTCACTGCAACTATTTCTTTTTTTCTGTGGCCCTTCCTGTCTACAACTATGCTTCTGTGCTTTTGAATATACAGTACTGCATATATTTCTTCTTTTTAATTCAGGAGGAATAAGAGCACATTTTCTTCAAACTAGATATTTCCTGGCCATATTATATTGCCAGCTATATCACTATAATTTACGTGAGGCTCAGGGGCTTTGTGATCATCTTGTGGGAGAAATACTAAGGCGATCTCAGCTTTGCATGAGGCAGATGGAAGATTTCTCTGGTATGTTTATTTTATATAAAAGACTAGGTCAGTATACTAATGTATCTTTATATCCATTGGATAACCTGATATCTAACTCTTATGTCCCATAGAATTTTAATATCGTTATTTCTGTCTGAAGGTTCTGAGAAACTTGTGTAGACTGTGTATGTTTTTTCTTAAGAAGTACAAAAAGCCCTCTTCTGTCCATTTAAAGGTTTTTTTTTACTTCAGTGAACTTTTAAGATTAAGCCTATGTTCACCTCTACACGTGCAGGTAAAGGCATGATGGTATCTAGTGCACAATTCACACAATTGCACCTCCTGCCATGCCACACATGCCCAGGGATCTGTGAAACCCTGGGGTGGGAGGATTCCTGTGATGACGATTTCCCCCTGCTCCAGGGGTTTGGAAACTCCTGACTTTTGAAGATTGCCATAGGGGCAGTCCCACCTCCCCCCTACCTCCCGAGGCTTGGGGATCACGGCAGGGTTATCCTCCCTGCCCTGAGGTTGCGGAAAACCCCCTGAGGTTGAAGGATCACTGCATTGGCTTTCCTCCTGACCTGAAGGTGTGGGAAACCCCTGGGGTCAGGGGATTGCTACAGCAATTCTCCGGCCTGGGGGGTTTCCCACACCCTGAAGCCCTAGAGATTACAGCAGCTGCAATCCCCAGGGTCCAGGGGGTTCATGCACTCCTGACCCCTAGGGATTGTGACAGATGTGATCCCCAGGGTCCAGGGATTTTATGCTAGGTATGTTGCACCCGTGTGGTTGGGAGCTCTGTCAGCTGATGGGGCTCTCAGCTGCAGGGGAGACGCTGCTATACCTGAAAATTAAAGCTCAGTAGCAACCAGTTATAAAGTTAGGACACATATTTGAGGTCTAACTTTGTAGCTGGTGGGAGCTTTTTATTATGTGATAGCTGCTTTGCATGTGTAGCCGGTCTCCAGGTAATTGTGCAGTTAACCAGTTAATGGCACAATACCTGTAACATGTGGAGGGGCCTGAGTCTCAGGGGCTCATTTTTTTTCATTTTATACTTTAAAAATATATATTGTAGCAGAGTTGGTCACAAAAAAATCCTAAATCCAAATATACCTTTGGAGATATTTGTCTTCTGGTATGGATCTGCATTTTGTGGCTAGTTAGTTTAGTAAATGACCAAATCAGAATCTTGGATTTGAATAGCTGAAACCCTGGCAACTTTTAGAATCAAGGCTAAATATACACTGGATTCAGCCTAAGAGTTGTAGATCGCTGTCTTCTGATTGAAACCGATCTCTGTATTATAGTGGTAGGAAACAACAGTCTTCAAGGGGAATGAATGCTAACTTGGAATTAGTAGTAAGAAGCCTCTTAAGTTTTCCTTTATTAAAGGTTTGGAAAAGCTGTCAGTTTGCTTGTTGAGTACTTTTTTATGGGCCGTACTTAAATAATTTTAAGCTTTTAGTTTTATAGTTAATTTAAAAATGTTCTAATTGGATACCTATCATTTTTAGATTTTAAGTATTCTCAGCATGAGCTGTGGATGATAGAAGATGTTCATACTGAAGCCGCTATGGCTGTAATTCAGTCCATGGCACGATTCATGGCAGCTTACTTCACAAATCAGATACTGTATGTGCTCCCCTCACATAATGTTGGTGTCCTACCTCCACTTCACATCAAACCAGGTATTCATTTAAAATATTTAATTAGGTGTAGCTTGCTCTCATGACTTACTTTTACTTGTGTGTCAGTACTGCCTAACTTTAAAAGGATTGTTCTCTGTTTTATCCCTGTATTTTTAAATTTTCAGGATTATTGGTATTAAGTACAAGATAACATTATTAGTTTTTAGATATCTTGGTGAGGATTAAATATGTCCAGCTGTGATGATTGTTGAGAATGTTTTCATTTTTAAATATCAGCTTTCAAGTTGTACCTAAAATGTACAGTACAGAGTATTTTCAGTTCACTGTATAATCGTTGTTCATTTGGATTGTCATGAAAATTCCAGTGCCCTGTGGAGAGTCAGTAGAGAGTTAGTCATCTGAAATTGAGGTTATTTGAACCTTGGTGACCCAAGATATGGGCTTCTCCTCAAAATCATATGAAATCATTTTTTTTTATACTCCATGCTAAAACTTTGGTTCACTTTGGTTCTTATCCTATCCAAATAGCCACTACGTACTCAAGATTAACTTCAGCTTATACCTAGCTGCATTCTCCTTAACTTTCTAATGTTCTTTTAATTTTGAAATGCTGTATAATTATCCATGTGTCCACAAAGATTATTGTAAATATTTTTGTGCCATGGGAGGTGCTAAATTGGAGTTACTTGGTCAAGAGGTGAAACAGATGTAGGCTTTACAATAAGGCACTGATTTAAATATTCGTAGTTCTCTAAGACCCATGTGTTTATCAAGATTGTCTTAAACTGGTATTCCATAACGAGGGCTGGGTTAAATTTTGATAGAGGATCAAATGAATACCCCTGCAGAGGATGGGTCAGTTCACAGCTACTGCTTGTGTTTACCTCCTTAGGAAAATTCTGATTAATCTGAAAATATCCCACAGAGGGAAATGTAGCATGTAAAATTCTTCAATCACCCTGTGCTGCAGAGGGTTGTGCAGACCTCTTCTCATTACACTAGCTCCAGTGTGGAGTATGAAGTTTGGAGCCTTGGGCTCCTCTCCACTCCCACATGCTCCTCCAAAGGAGAGCTCAAAATGGTTTTGATACTATTTTCTTTCCTGAACTTTGTCCTCTTAACCTTGCTTGGGAGTGTGGAACAGCAAGGCAGAGAGCAGAACTGGTAGCTGTGTGACAGTGAAGCTGTTTCTAAGAAGCTTCCTTGTGTCTCCTGGTCATTTGCTTCTTTATCAGAATTACCTCTTCAGAAAAAAATAGAAAATGTCAGGAGAGTATGGATTCACCTCCCAAACACTTTGTTGTAGAGTTCAGGCTGAATGTCTGTTTTCTGTATATTTCATATCCACTTCTGATCAGCTTTAATTCTTTGTAATTTAAGTTTTTGGACAGTGAAATTAATTCATAAAAGAGAGATCTAAGAAGTAACCTATTTACAATCTGTTAGTCAGACAGGGAAAAGAACATTAGTAGAGTTTCTGTGAAACTGTGACATTAGTAGAGTTGCTGTGAAATTTTTCACCAGTTGAGGATCTAATCTATAGTACTGTTCTTTAAAAACCCGTGCGCCACATTATTTAGGGAATAAAAAAATCAGTTGTACCACAAAACTGCATGAACAAATTTCACACTGTAAATTTTGGATTTATCTTAGCTAAGGTGCTAGTTGTATTACTATTAATGGTTTCCCATTATTAAACCATATCTTTATTTTATAGACAAACATCCTCGAGTTATTCCATTGCAGCATAGTTTGGTCACCAATGCTGTTAGAGATCAGAATCTGTCTTCTGTATGGACAGCTGAATATGCTCTTGAATTGCTCTTTGTTGGTGGACTGATTCCAGAGGCTGTGTGGTTAACACACAAACTTGGAGACTGGAAAATGGCTGTTTCAATTAGTATAGCCTATAATCTCTACTGTAAAGCCAGTGATAACTTCTCAAGGTAAATTATGCTTGTTTGAATAAAGAGTCTCAGGATTGCTTAGTTATCATGCATATTTTATTTATTATAATACGCTTACTTAGCAAGTAAGCCTCTTCCCTGAAGTACATATCTCCAGTTTTAATAGATATGAGCATTTTAACTAATGTGCCTTAGATCGGAGACTGGCAACCTATTGCCGGTGGTCTGGTCCAGCCTGTAAAGAGTTTGGATCTGACCCATGGCAGCCCGGGGGAATCAATGGCAGTAGAGGTACTGAAGAATTCCTGTCTCTCATTCCACCTTTTTCTTCTCTTGTTTCTTGTACTTATTGCCACCACCAAATTTGCTTCTCTGCACAGTTGTTGGCCATGTAACTCTGTGGTACCTTATTACAACAGTAAGCAGATTGCAGGGCCCAGAGGAGAGAGAGCAGGGAGAATGGACAGTTGGTAGCTCCTGGCAGTGGGACACAAGCACTGGCCTGCCATCCATAAATGTTGCCAGCACCTGGCTTGCATCAGATTAATAATTTTATTTGTGGATTTATTTTCTTTAAAACAGGATAGAGAGAATGTCCTTGGCTTCTCCACATATTTTACTGTGTTTTTAATGAATAGGTTTTTTGGGTTTTTTATTTTAGGTCAGAGAAAACAGAACTACATCTGCCATTAAACATGTCTCCAACACAGACTTTTCAGGAAAAGCTACAGTCATTTTTGGGACAGCCAGTCAATTTTGAAACATCAAATGAAGGAAGTGCTAAATACAAACAGTTTACAGGTACATAAAAACTTAGTGTTGTGTTATTTACTATTTCAGACTTGAAAGCTGAAATAGTTTGCAACTGTCCAACTGATCCAGTAAAAGATCTCATAAAACTTGGTTTGACTTCAAGAATATTTTATTCACCAGAGCATGATAAAGATAAGGTACACTGAAAGACATGTGGATATATGGAAAACATAATTGCACTGTATTAAGACAAGTTACAGACCATGAAGTACCTACCTACAATATGGAATTTTATAGACTGCCAAAGGTGTCTCCCCTAGGCAGATTGGTCTGTCCTTATTTGCGTGTCCCAGGAAGTCTCACTGTACAGAAACGATCTACATTTCTTGTTCTGTTTTAGGTTTTGAAGTCCACATTTCATGTTCCTTTTAGCATTTGGGTATCATGTTGTTCTTTGTCTTAGCCATATCCTGAACATTGGACAATTCACTCATATTACCATTTCCAAGAAATTATTTTAAATACAGATGTTTCTTATCTGAAGATGCACTTCAAAATATTAACTGAGCTGTTCTTCTCAGTAGATATTCCAAAACAAACAAAATATTTACTTTCTTTCTTCTGTCCCACACACCAAAAGTACAAAAGATTAATTGCATTCTAAATTTTAAAAATGTTAGAATTTAAAACTGAACAAGTGGCCTTCCCTCACTATCTTTTTCCATTGTGTCAAGTGCATGCAGGTATGACCTAAGGTAATTGGGACATGGTTGGTATAATTTTATCCAAGTTAACAAAGATGATTTATGAGTCATGGGTCCCTGCCATACATTCAGATTGGATAGAAACCAGCTATAGAGTTGTTACACGTTTTCAAGCATTTATTTTGTAGCTGGGTGGCTTTTTTATAGCTGGATATGGCATAATTACTTTGCACTTGTGGTCGGTCTTACTTTGCATGTGTGGTGGGTCTAAATTGTATTGTGCAATTCACCAGTTAATTGCATTATAAGTGTAATATGTAGTGAGGGCCTAGCAGATAGTGAAGAACCCATCAGTAGCACAAATTTGTCACAGCTATTACAAAGGAGCTGGAGAAGGATAGAGAACCTGAGAGAAAACTCAGTGATGTACACATCGTAAGTATCCATTGGTCATGTGAATTAGATGTTCTGCTACTTTCATCATGATTAGTAACAAAACTGGTCATCCTGGTGGGAAAAATACATTAAAAACAGCAAACAGGAACTCAGTTTCCCCATATCCTCACAAAAACTGCCATTCTTGCATCTGGACCTGTCATGCACATCTTGCAATATGGAACATCCTTATCTTTTCAGTGGAAGTAAATGCCAGAATCTTGTCCCAAACAAATACTTAGCTAAAAAGATGTGGCAAAGAACCAGAATAAATTGTTAAACACTAGGAGCAGTTTTTCAACTTAAAATTTTATTTTAAAACAAGCAGGAGTATGAGTTATAAATTCTGAAGATCAATTTAGAATATGGTTATGCTGCTTATTAATTTCAGAAGGAAAGCTTACAATATTTGGTATTTTATAGATCCCATTGAAGAGGAAGATGCAAATATACTTTTCAGTTCAGTGCAAGAACTACTGAAAGCAGCTGTTATGGCAGATGCAGACATTCTTTCAGAGACTTTTCAACTTTTGATGGAATCTGCCAAGGACCTCAGCAAAAAGATGTGTGGTTTAGTGCCTCATGGGCTATACCTTCCTGCGCCACCATTATATTGTCCCCAGCCAGCTTCCCTCAGTGAAGTAAGCATAGTTGGTATGGATTATATAGAGATGGTAGTTTGAATTAATTTAAAAGGGGTAGTAATACCTTTTGTTCCAGCACATTCTAATTCGTTTTTTGTTAAAATAACTTTATTCATATTCTGATGAGCTAACTTAGTAGCAAGAACTCATTTTGAAAGTCTCCATTCATTTTCAACTTGTATGTAGGGAAGTGTCTAGTTTTAAGAGGAAGAAGATAAACATTCTTAAGAGCAGAGATTCCACATATAGCTTGTTCCCTTCAATCTTTGTACCCTTCCTAATCCTTGGCTTTTAGGTTATGTACTTGGACTTTGCATTTTTCAGGAAGACTGCAATGACCCACTTTTAAAAATGGAGAGACATTATCGTCAAAAGATGTCAGGAGTTCTTCAGAGAATTCTTTTGCTCTTCCGGGCTGCTTGTTGTTCCTACCCTGCAGCACAGTGGTATATTGTACAGCTGAAACGGGCAAGAAAAATAATGCAGAAGGTAAAAAAATAAACCTGTTTAAATGCAACTCTCATCTTTTGTAAAAATTACTGAGGAACCAAACTTCTGGGGAAAGGGCACACAGTCTCAACCACTTGAAGCCCTAGTCTCATACAGTTGATTTCTCTTTCTCTTGTGGTTTGCACTTTATAGTCAAACTTTTAAAGAAGCCAAAGCCGACATGATAAGATATTGATGGCTATGCCCTCACAGTTTTATACAGCCTCATTTTATCCTTCTTATTTGTGCATGGTAAAATATCCTTCCTGTGGCATGATTTGCCACAGCAATGCCTCCATCCAAGAGAAGGAAAGAAGCCCCACCCTAATTGACAACTAAAGTGCCCCTATAAATTACTGATCTGCAGACACTTCTTCTGCCTGATGAAGGGTAATTGTACCCAAAAGCTTGCAAATATTTTTTCCAACTATTTGAGTTGGTCTAATAAAAGACATCAGATTTACCCAAAGAACCGTATCTACCTATAAATCACAGCTCTTATGACCGGATGAAGAGGAAAAAAAGATCATTGTCCCAGTCCACTTTCGAAAGGCAGTTTTCGCCAAGCTTAATGCAAGAATATCTGACTGTTTAGAAGAAAGATATTGCCACAACCTCTGGTTAGTTGTCCGGAGTTGTGTATTACTGAGCTTCATCTTTCCAGAATGAGCAAAACACTGTCCAGTCTTTGTTACGATTTTGTAATAAATGTGTACATTTTTTTTAAATTGTACACATTTCATTAAATGAAAACCTACTTGCAAATTAGCAGCCTCTGAGCACAAAGCATGGGCATAATAAGACTTTTGATCTCTACTATGTACATTTTTGTTGACTTAAGACTGGGCTTTAAAATAGATTCCAGGAAAGAATTGAAACTTTTCTTAGCTGTTTATAAAATAGTAAGTTAAAGGGGATGGGCAGTCTGTCCTGACATGCAAAATTTCTGTTGAGTTAAATGGGATTTATCACGTGCAGGTAAATTGCAGATTAGAATTTTTAACTTTGTAAGCAAATTTGAATATAAGTTAATTTATGAATTTCTAAAAACTAAAATGTTCTACATTGTTTTCTTTTTATACTTACAGATTCGAATAAAAGGCTCTCTTACTTCATTAAGTCCATTTCCTGAGACTTTGCTTCATTATTCTAAATACCGTTCAGTATTCTTTAAACTCACATCTTCTGGAGACCATCAGTTTGATGATATTTCCTGTAAAACAATAGGTTTGTACATAATAAAATCTGAGTAACTAACTTATCCTGTGTTATATTTTGCAGTCATCAGTTGCAAGTATAGAGGAACTGTAGCCTTTTTTTTAATTTGGCTTGAAAATGTCATACTACATCATTGTTTGTGGAGTCCTGTATTGTAAATCTTGATTTTATCATTTTGAAAATTATACAGTCTTCATCTACCCCTTCATCTTGCAACTTCATCTACTCCATCAGGATAGCTGGCCTCTGTAATTCCCTCCATGACTGGTTTGTAGCTCTGTGTCTAAGATTCAAATGCTAAATATTGCTATTTGAAAAATGAGGCATTAGTCATTTTCCTCTTAATTATTGTTATCTATGGAGGAACAGTTTTGATTAACAAGTTGTTCTCTAGATGTTCTGCTAAAAAAAGCATTTTTTTTTTTTTTGTTTGAACAAAACCTTTCTCATAATTCTGTGTTTTGGGGTCTTTTGGAGGTTGCTTCCGAGAATTGTGCGCCTTGTGTTGGATGCTTCATGTTCGTGAAAAGTTATCTGATAGCTGCAGACGGTACCAAACTGCCAGAGAGAATATAGATAATCAAGAGGTAAGTATAGTGACAGCACTGTAGAGGCATGTCATTATGGTACACATTTATTAGATCTCTGGAATTTTCTTGTACATGTTCCTGACTTCTTGCAAGAACCCTTTCACACAATAGAACAAAATGATATCTGTCTAATGTACTGTCTCATGAGACCTCTCTCGGTAATATGCAATTATATATGTCACTAAAGAATAATGATGTCCATTCACTGTACATCTTTAAAAATATTACAAATGATATTTCTCTTAGGGCTGTATTTTATATTTAATTTGGATAATGAGAGAGAGATCATCATAAATATAGCAGTTCTGCAGTTTTTGGGGCTAATCATAGTACTTACACTATTTTTATTTTCTGTATGTAATGAAAACATTGAATATATGTGGTTTGTAACAACAGCCACTCTGTTTTTGTACTGGCAGTTCATCACGTCAATCTTATACCTAAAATAAGTATAGGTTGGGTCTCTTGTGCTGCAGGAAAGTAGAAAATAAAATAAAAAACCAGGCTGAGTTTAGAGCAAGTTTCATAGTCATTATTTTATTATCCAATAGCATCATGGCTCAAGGAAGAGGAAAGAAGACAGAAACTTTGTAGTATATTGGATGTTGTATGTCTTCTGTAGCAGTTTTGAGGTTGATTTTTGTCCTGTCTACACTATCAGTTAAATAATTTTCAGAAATGTTAGAAGTGTGAGAGAAACCCTGATGCTGTTGTCAGCAGTGGGTCATTTTTGCATATTATAAATAAGATCAAAATCTTCTTTTCACAAGAAAACAAAGTTAAAAATTTTAAAAAAATGAAAATTCTGTATGAAATACTAATGGAACCCAAGTGACTCTGCTTTGTGCAAGGTAGACAAGTGAGGTATGAGTGGTTATTTCAAAACAAAGCTGATCCATCTCAAAAGGCCTCCTAATTATATACTGTTTATGGTTTTTCTACTCTGAAAGATGGAATTCATAAGGATACAGGACATTTTGCCATAGTATTTTCTATTTTGGCTGCACACATTGTTAATACCCTCTTGTATTCTATAAACTCATATTCAGCTCATCACCTGCAGCACCAGTACGGCACCCTAGCCAGTAATTTTCCATTTTGTGTCTATATCTCTGTGTGTTTTGGTTCCTCCTAAAGTCATGAACAGGAATTACATTTGTGTAGAAAGAAAGGCTTTTCTCCTGGCACAAAAAAAGAGAGCATACAGCCATTCAAGAGATTCTTGTGAAAGAGAAGTGACTCTTCTTAGAAATCATAGAGCAATAATAGAAATCAGAGAGAAGCAGGGCTGGAAGGAACCTCCAGATGTCACCTAGTCCTCCTGCCTGAGGCTGAATCATCCCTATCCAAAATGTCTTATACAAGTCCATAATCTAACTGCTTAATAAAAGTTCTGTCAACATTGATCCAACACAAGACAACACCCTAACCTGCCACACACAAAGCAGGGGGACCATGGCAGCCAGCATCCTGCTTCTGTAAAAGGTTATGCTCAAAAGATCTCAGGCAGAGAGCCACACTCCCTCTGCTACAAAAAAAGGCAAAACCCCCTACAGTTCCTACTCATCTGACAATGAGGTAAAATTCCTTTTCTTACTCCAAATCTGGCAATCAGTTTTGACCTAGAGCAGAGGGACAAAGGCTCTCTGGTCAGGAACCTCTGGGTTTAAGTCCCAGCAGGAGCACTGGCATAGCCCATCCTAAATCTGCAACCGTGGCTGTTGCCAGCATTTAGTACCTCTGAGGAAGGCTTAAAAACAAAGAAAACGCACCTGACACACAGTAGAAAAAGGGGGCAAGATTCCCTCCCAGCCCCATGCAGCTTCCACAAGTAGTTAAGTCAGATACCTGTGAGGAAGATCCTCCTCCCAATATAACTTTAATGGCCGTACGCTTCTCTCAGGTGTGGAGTATACCCAATAACACAAGGTACTTTGCTCTCCCTGCCTCCCTTCAAAAGAAAGGGAGTGGGGGAGAATACCAGCTCCCTGATAGCCCACCCAAGGGTAAGCTGTTAGGGAGCCCTGTGGGGACCCTTCCCCTGTCCCACTAATCTGTTGATTGGCAGGACAGAAAGGGGCACTGTGTTGTGGCAGGTACCCTCTAGGAGTCATAGGAGGGTTCCTGCTATGAGACGAGTCCCCACCTCATCCACACTTTTTGATTGGGGCTGGAGTCCTCCCAGAACCCCAGGAGAATGCCCCTACCCCAGTTCCCAGCCCCACAGGTTGTAAGTGTTGCCCCTGTTGCCCAGCTGAGTGGCAGTTTCAAAGCCCACAGAGCTAGGAACTGAGGCAGGAGAAGCTATCCCCACCCCAGTTCCCATCCCCCCCAGGCTTTTAATGCACCCCACTGCCCAGCTAAGGGGTGCAAGCATCAATTTTAAAATCTGTAAGGCTGAGAACTAAGGCCAGGGAAACTATCCCTGCTCTGGTTACCAGCCCTGTGAGCTTTAAATGCTGCATGTGCCACCCAGGAAATTTAACAGGTGATTTAAAACCTATCGGACTGCTAAGTAGTAAGTGCATGGTGGCCAAGGGAGCAGTTCCCTGGTGTCCCCTGGGTGGTGTTACCAGATTTGCCCATCACTTTG
>NW_005843456.1:0-15157 GCF_000455745.1 Alligator sinensis
TCTCATCTGGCAGGTAGATCAGGGGCTCGCGTCCCCAGGAGGATTCTGGCACAGCCTTCACAGTCCTTCTTGGGGTGCCAGTGAACCCCCGATGTGCCCACCTGCTGCATTTTATGTTTTCCCATAATAACTATGGGCGAAACATTGAATCAGCGTTGAAACAACAAAACAGTTTTGATGAAATGAAATGGAATGGAACAGTAGTTTTGAAATGAAACAAAACTCAAAGCGAAACACTGTTCCGTTGACTCATCGTAACTGCAGCCGAATTGGAACAGTGCTGTTTCGCAAAGCCCTAAAATAAATGTAAAATGGGTGATGGTAACATTTGCACTGAGTTTATTAAGACCAAGATTACACTCCCATCTCTTTAGGGACAGAATGCCAAAAGCAACATGACTATTTGCCACTCAATAGTCGATGAAAGTTGATTCATTCTGGAGTTCCATTTTCACTTTGGAAAATGTCACACTTGATTCTATGGTTCTGATGCTTCCTAGGCCAGGAGTGAGTTTCTGGTCATGACTATCTTTTAGTTGTGATATCTGAGCAGCTTTCAGTGGCATTTGCGTTGGTGTGTTTTATCATCTGTCACACATTCCCAGTTACTTCCCCCTAGCAGATCCCTGTTTGTATGCTGAATTGTTTTCTAGAACTGCTTCTTTGAGTGCATAGCAGAGCACCCAGGGTTTGTATTTTAGCTTTTGTGCTTGCCTGACTATATTAGAGGAGAAAGGTACAAGAAGTATATCATGCACTTGCAGTGGAAGCTGGGGAATTCTGGGACAGTACCAGGATACTGTCTTCATTCACTCAGCCTCCAATTGGCCTTTTAAGGCTTCATCTACTGTACAAAAGAATGTTACTCCAACTGCAGAAAGATCTCTTGTGGCACAGCACTCTTGTTAGTCTTGGCCATCTTCTCAGAGCATTAGAAGATCTATTCTGAATCCTGAAGTTCACACCCAGGTAGGAGCTTAATTCTTTACTTTATGTAAACCCAGTGGAAAGCTCAGAGGCCAAGTGCGAAAATTTTCAAATATAGGTCATAAAGAGAGACTTCTTTTTTCACATGTACTTCTGTTTTGGGGTTGGGAGACTGAAGCATGCCTGGTCTTATTGTCACTAACCAAAGTCTTCATGTATGTTTATACTTTTTTCCTAGATAAAATCCAATGGCAAACCTAGAATGGGGGAACAAAACAGCCATCACAGAATTCATCCTCCTGGGATTTGGGGAGCTCCCTGAACTAAGGTTTCTTCTCTTCCTGCTCTTTCTAGTGATCTTTGTTATGACAATGGTTGGGAACATCCTCATCATTGTACTAGTTGTGATTGATCAGCACCTTCACACCCCCATGTACTTCTTCCTCGTCAGTTTATCCTGCTTGGAAACTTGTAACAGCTCAAACATACTTCCAAGATTGCTAGCCAGCTTCCTGACTGGGGACAGGGCAGTGACTTTTACTGATTGCTTAACACAGTATTATTTCTTTGGCTGCCTTGCGGCTACAGAATGCTACCTCCTAGCAGCAATGTCTTATGATAGGTACATAGCAATATGCAAACCCCTGCATTATGCAACTATTATGAGTACCAGCCTTTGTCTCCAGCTCAGTGCTGGAGTTTGGATAAGTGGCTTTCTGACAAATACAATATTAACTGGTCTGATCGTAAATTTAGTCTTCTGTGGCCCCAAAGAAATTGACCATTTTTTCTGTGATGCCTTCCCTTTGATGAAACTCTCCTGCAGTGATACTCATCTAGCAGGGCTTGCAACTTCCACTGTTGCTTTTGTATGTTCCCTGCCTCCATTTCTGTTGACCCTGACATCCTACATTTGTATCATTATCACCATACTAAGAATCCCCTCTACCAGAGGGAGGAAAAAGGCATTTTCCACTTGCTCTTCTCACCTTATTGTGGTGACAGTTTTCTACTGGTCAATACTCACTGTGTATGTGCTTCCATACAATGACAAACTGAAAGATATGAGCAAAGTGTTCTCTGTCTTTTTCACAGTTTTGACACCTATGATCAATCCCCACATCTACAGCCTGAGAAACAAAGAAGTCAAAAAAGCCTTGAGACAAATTGTAAATTTGAAGAGGAGGGAATTGATCCAGATTACTCTGCGGTAAAATATATGGAAGGTACTAGCTGTCACTAACCATCAGACAGAAATATTTTAGTGTATTATAGCTATAGGTCCTGGATTAACGCTTGAGAATCTGTGGCTATACCACATCAGAATATGCCAATAGAACAAGGGGGTAAATATGAATATGCATAATATATTGATCCGTGATAGTTATAATTTTTGTAGACAGAATGATAATATGTTGGTAACAGCACCCAGAGCCAAGCTGTGCCAGCACTGAGGCAGTACTGCTAAAAGGAGGTCTAGTCATTGAGCCCTTCAAAGGTGAGCTTGGTACACCATGCCCAGGCACATGTGGGGAGTTGCAAGGAGTCTACTGCACAGTACCAGTAGGCCCATGCATCAGGTCTCTCTGAGGTGAGGGTGGGAACTCCTCCAAGTCATGAGGACATTTCTCTGTGGGTGCAGTTCTTGAGTCCTGGCTCCAGGAACCAAAAGCAATGTGTCCGGAGTCATGCTGTGAGCATCACTAAACCTTGTCTAGCTGTGCTGAGACCTAGACACTGAGAGACACCAATAGGATGGATACAGGCATGGACAGTCATCTGTGTCTATTAACAGCTGGTCACTGCATGCACAAATAACTTATGTGGCTAAATCTAACCACATACTGGATGTCTAAATCTTCCTATCCAGGGAATTCATGCTATAATAGAGTATTAAATGGACTTTTTGTCACATAAGTTACATATCCACATGACTTATAGGGCTAAATGGTCTAATGGTATGTCACCTGATGAGTAGACCCTTTTTATTCTGGAATATAGGTGCCTCATTCTGTATTTCTATGATTTTCTTTTAATATGTCCCATGTCATGGTCAATTTGTATGATGCAAGGGGAGCCCTGCTGAACTAAATGGTGAGAGAGGTGTGCTATTGGGGGAATAATCTGTAATAAAACCAAGAGTGGGAAAAATGGAATTTTTCATAGAACAGAAACTATATTCCCACAATTGATCTGTCTGTCTGTCTACCTATCTATCTATCTTGTAGTGGGCATGCTAAGCAGAGTGGGCTTGCTCAGGCATTGTTACTGATCAGTGTCACCTCCAGGTTATGTCGGGATAGGTGGTAAGAATCCTGCAGTAATGAACTTTGACATTGCATGTGAAATTTTGCCAGCCGTTTCATTTTGACACTGACAGTAATGAACTTTGACATTGCATGTGGCCAGTACGGCTGTGTGAAATTTTGCTAGCAGTTTCATTTTGACGCTGTTTCAACTTGTTTTGAGCTCCAAACAGCGAAATCAAAACAAAACAGAGAGTTTCAAAACGGCCTCAAAATGAAACAAAGTGACTCAAAACATTTTGAAATTTTCAAAACATTTCGAGTTTCGAAGCTCAAGCTGGGCTTGCCTGCAGGGAAACAGAAACTAAAGCAAGGAGAGGGAGGAGGAAGAGTGGGGAAGGGGAAGGAGTGCTCTCATTATTGACTGTAGCTGGCCAGTGACTGTCCTTGTTTCCTGAAGTCCCTTCCAATCCCAGTGCTCTGGGGGAGGGATAGAAAAACTGCAAAGAAGACGCATTGTTTGAGCTACCCTGGTTTCTGCCTTGGTGTCAGCTGTGTGAGGGCGCACCTTAACACACATGCAGTGTCACCCAGATATGTCACGAGTGTTGCCTGTCAGCAGCTAGAGGTCAGAGCCTCAGAACCCAAACTCCCCCTGCACCTATCTCTTTGTCAGCTGGCAGACTTCGTAGCCACAGCAGGAACAAGCAGGCCTGCAGCTTTCATTCCCCTGTGCCCCAAGACAGACACAGTCCAACAAGCACCCATGTCATGAGTGTTGCCTGTCATGAGCCAGAGGTGCAGAGCCCCAGAACCCAGAAGCCCTGCACCGATCTCCTTGAAAGCTGGCAGGCTTTGTGGCCTCAGTAGGGGCTAACATGCTTGCAGTTTTCACCCTACTGTGCCTTTATACACACAGTGTCACCCATGGCATGAGTTTAGCTTGTACACAGCTTGTGGTCCAGTTTCCCCCACACCCCTGAACCTATCTCCCTGAAAGTTGATAGGCTTTGTTGCCTCAGCAGGGGCTAGCATGCCTGCAGTTTTAACCATGCTGTGACTTAACACATACACGTGACATGAGTTTTGCTTTCAAGACTTTGAGGTGCAGTTTCCCTGAAACCCCTGTACCTATCTCCATTAAACGTGGCAGGTTTCATGCCTTCAGAATGGGGCTACCATTCCTGCAAGTTGCATCCAAATCCGGCCAGATATGACAATGGGCTAAACATCAAAACAGCGTCGAAACAGTGAAACTGTTTCAACAAAACGAAAAAAAACAGAGGTTTCAAATCAAAACAAAATTAAAAATGAAACGCTGTTCCATCGAAATGTCAAAATGCAAGTTGAAATTATCCGATACTGTTTCACACAGCCCTAGTGTCCAGTGCCTTCCTAGACAGGATGTCAAAACAAATCCCACCCCTGTTCCTATTGGGCACACGGAGGGACAGCACAGTATTGTGACCACTGCTCTCATTGCTGTCCACAGATAGAGAGATAGACCCTCCCTCATGGAGTCTGCACAAGCTGCCCATCACCAAGAGGGTTGCATGGGCCCTAGATACTGCCCCACCCTGTTTACTGCTTAGATATGGCAATATCCACAGCCTTCCCCTTGTGTGATCAGAACAGGAAAAGACATTCTTCTAGACTTTCCTGGACTGCCCCTGGCTGTGACTGCTTTTTGCCACCCTCTGTGCCTTCTGGTATGTTAGGCTTGGACTTCTGTAATAAAATGTACATCTCCTCTGGCCTGTATTAGTATGTGAGAGAAGTATGATTTGCCTGGCCAATATACTGCTGAATCAGGTCAAGATGGTGCTCCTGAAGATCTATGGGGACTAGCTCAGGGAGGACATCTTGGATGACCTTTTCCAGTTCCTGCTGTGGGCACATGAGTTCAGATACTTTGTATTACAATGGAGCAGAGACCAGTTTGTGCTGTGCTGGGCCATATAGGAGACACAGCATTTTTAGGTGCTAAGAATGGTAAGAAAACGGATAGCTAATCCTAAAAATGTGACTGCATGAAGGTGGGGTGGGAGGAGGATAAAGGTTGTAGCCATGGTGGTCTAAAGGCAAAAGCAGTCAGAAGTTTTGGGGTAGAGGCAATATCTTTTATTAGACCAACTAGATAGTTGCAAAAAAATATATTTATTTGCAAGCATTCAGGCTCATTCACCCTTCCTCAGGCAATGGAGAATGTAAAGATTGTAAAATTTCTCCCAGGTAGAAATGAAACTTCATATTGAACAGGAGAATTGTAGAACAGTATAAATTCTCCTGGGTGGAAAAGTTCATTTTAAGCAAATTAGGTTTGGATAAAAGTTGGATCAGTCTATTTACCTCAGAGGTGTCTGGTGGGTGTTGGCTTAGAAATGGTATTTAAAGGCCTGGGGTTTTTTTTGGAATTGGCTTATAGGTATAGATATATGCATTATAAGGAATTAAGATGGGCAGCAGGGGCTAAAGAGCTTGGGAGACACACACACAGCTTCTCATGGTCCTAGAAGTAGATGGGTTGTCTAACACAACAAGGCCAACAAGGACTGGTTTGAAACCAGTTCTCTTTCCTGCCATGGCAGGGGGACAGACTTGATGGTCTGCTCAGGTCACTTCCGACCCTACCAACTATGAAACTATGAAACAGTCTAGGAAACAACCTGGGAACCAAAGGAAGTATGTACCATCCTGTCCCATAACACAAAATAAGTGATACCAGCAACAAGGCCTCAGAGAGCAGGGGAGTTAAGTCCCAGTTTTGGGAGAACAGACCAAATTAGGAGAAGGCCCGGAGGCTACATGGATGTGTGACCACAGAGAGACAGCCAACCAGAGATACCCACAGATGAAGAGTCATCAGGAGTCATTAAGGGGGAAGGAGAATACAAAAGCAGAAGCTTCAGTTTAACAAAGGGTCTTTCCCATCCCTCCTGGTCCCTCCTTCTCCTCCCTGCACAATCATTTAATAGTTGTGTATGTATAAACAAGTACTAAATGACTCCACAGTGATCAGAGTTACTGCATAATAGCATTGCCCAAAGGCTTTTTGTGATGCTAACTTTGTAGTAGCTTATTACTACTGTGCAGTAGCATCGCATCACATCTCCTGCTACACAACTCTACCGGCAGTAGTCACGAGCTACTGCGCGGTCAGCATCTTGTGTAAATGTGGACATTATGTGGCTCACTGTTACACCACTCCAGAGCAGGATCATCTCTGATCCAAATTACTCAGATCCTGTTCCATTAAGGTGTGACCACTACCCATAGATGTGCCATCCAAGTTGAACTCCAGTTTCCCAGGATTTCTCATACCCCCACCCATAGAGCAGGGATAGAAGCCTGCCATGGCTAACCCCTGTAGTGGCAACTCACAGCTACAGCTCCTAGTCCTGCCTCTGCTCATCAGGCCTCTAGTGGCAAGTCACAGGTGTGCAGATGGGGGACAGTCAGAGAAGGTTTGACTCCAACCTAGCACTAACACTAATCAACATTTGTGCAACTCACAATGCAAGCTGTAACAAGGCCCTATGTTGACAGACATGTGTTAATGCAGGAGATAAGCTGCAATGGAAACTAAGGTGGAAAATATCGGATTCTTATGGCACGGAAATTATGTATTCTGAATCTACCTATCTAAGGTGTTCTCTTCTGATTATTCCCTTTGGCTAAGTACAAACATTCAGGAGCAATAGGAGGAAGTTAAATTAGTTCAAAATGGCTGCCCTATATCAGGTAAGTCATGATGGGAAGGCTAGCACAAGGGTTGGGGGGGAAGTAGGCTGAGGGTGGATTAGAGTCCCCCAGGGGAAAGTGGGGGTCAAATGTGACCCATGGGTGGGGTGGGGGGCAGGTGCAACCCCCAGGTGGCGAGGGGGCAGGCATGACGAACAGGTAGGCAGTTCATAGGCTCAGCTCTGAAAAGTGGTTTGCACATTCAAACAAGCATCTAACCTCATCACCAGAACTGAAGTCAACTTCTTACAACTCAAAACACAAAACCTGCCAAAAATCTCCAGTAACCCCACAAACTACACACCAGAATCTATCAAAGACAACAATACCCAACTACCTGTGGGGGCACATTTCTCACCAAAAAAACACTGCCTCCAATCTCTCAGGCCTGATCCTGAGAGGGAACACGTTACAAACCACTTTTCACAGTCAGACCTATGAACTTCACTTCATCAACCTCCTAGGTACAGAATCTCATGGACTCAATATAGACAGTGATATTCTGACACACTACAACCTGCTGGACATCCTGACTCCCCAGGTACCTCTGCACTTTTACCTGCGCTGCTACATCCCTCTTCCCCCCACCCCCCAAGCCTGTCCCTCATCCCCTGAAGCCTCCATTTCCATTTTTACTGACTGGCTTTCTTACCTGTATTGCATGCCAGGCCAGCCTCTGACTTCTTTACTATTCCTTCCATTCAGAAACATCACACACACAAACTGCAGGTGCTTACTCAGCCTGACAAAAGGTTTTTCAACCCAAAAGCAGTTAATTGAGCTCACCTGGAGCCTCACAACTCCACTGCAACTAGCAAGCCTTATGCTTGTCAAAGACGTAACAGGTCTGGGCTTTCCCCAGCCAGGACTGTGCATGCACGCATTAGCTGGAGGTTATGGTTCCTCCGACTCACCTTTCACCAGGGGATCCTCAGTCCTGGCATTTGCGGGGCTGCTGCACCGCCAGCAGTTCCACCAGACCTCCCTGAAACTAGCAGAGTGCAGTTTTAGTGGTCATGCCCAGGACCTGGGGCCTCCTCCTTCCCTATAGCCCCAGCTCATACCCCCAAGTTAATTCTAACATGGGAGCTCAGCAGGGACCTGTTCTTCCCCTGCTGGCTGGTGATGCAGTGAGTGCCCCCTCCAGCTCCAAGAGTGGGGAATTAAGTGGATTTTACTAAATGAAAAAAGGAAATAGGAGCACAGAGTGAGAAAGGTGGCATTCGGTCCATCTGCAGGTGGAGCTTGGGGAAACCCAGGAGCGGGAGCTTCACTTTGAGGAACACCAGCTGGTCCACCAAACCAGGATCCAGTCAGGTATGGTGCAGTGTCATTACATCCCCAGCGATGCTGAACATCCTTTTGCTTGGAAAACTGGTCGGTGGACAGGACAGGTGTTTACGGGCAACTGTGGCCAGATCCAGCCACATCTGACTGTGGCTTCCCCAGTAGGCCAAGGGGTCACACAGCAGCACCTCCACATCCTTGGCAAGATGGGCAGCCACCAAGGCCTGAGCGCTACCTGCCTGATGGTGATGTCTGGTGTCTCTGGACCCCACCATAGAAGCTATGCCCTCAGTCCACATTGGCAGCACCTGTAGTGGAGGAGGAGACTGGCTAGTGGGTGACATGCACTAGCATGGGACAGTGGATTCCCCTCTTCTACATGGCCATGCCTCCGCCATTCTGCCTCCCTGACTCTCTTCACCAGCACCTCCGTCCACTGATTCAGGGTTTGGCTAATGCATGCGCTGCCCTTCACCCTCAGGTCACACATGGCAGCCAGCACATGGACTGTACTGGACCGGAAGGGATCAAGCCATTTCTTGAGGCCCTCCTTCAGCCACGTCACCAGTACCTGGATGTCTGGTGATAGTAGCTTGCCCCAGCCAGGAACACTCATCCCTGTGGAAGCTCTCCATTTGGCTCTGAAGTTCCCTTACTATGGGGATCACCTGGCTAAGGAGGGCATCAGCAGTGCTGAGGCTCTCAGTGGCCTCGAGGAAGGGCTTGAGGACCACCAAGATCTAAGAGATGGTATCTCACTCAGCTCTGTTATGGGGGCTACTGATCCCAATCTCCCTGAGCGAGGCCATCTCATTGATGGCCCTCTGTTGCTCCATCAGTCTCTCAAGTATCAGGTATATGGAGTTCCATCGAGTCTCCACATTCTGCATCATTTTGTGCTGCAGGATGTTCATCTCTGTTTGTTTGTCCTGTGACATCTTGCCCCCTTTGAAGCTCTGGTGGAAGTAGCCTGCCTCCTTCCTGCATTTAGAAATTAGCTTGCAGGCACTTGGTACGATGGGACCACGAGCACCATGAGCTGCCTGAACCCTGGCTGCTCAACTAAGCAGAAGAGCTGGCCATTGACAGCAAACATCTCCCCAGTGCTCTGGGTGATCTTGCTCACCCTTGCAATGCACCCTGCTTTGTGTCCACCTTTCTCCCACTGTTCCAGGGTGGCCTGTCTCTGCTTTGGGGGCACCAGAGTTTTGGAGCAAGTGAGGGACTTCCCTTTGGCAAGGGGGTGGTGCCTGCAGAGAAGCATCCCTGTAGTGCTTATTTGTTTTGTTCCCTTGCCCTGGCTGGTTTGGGCTTGGCAGTGCAGGCAGATAGCATACGTGGGATCATCTGCCAGCTCAAAATGAACTCAGACCACACTACCCACTCACTTCTGGGGTGCGGGTGCATGTGTGGATGCTGCTGCACTTTCCCCCTCCTCAGCAGGCATAAGCACAGCAAAAGGAGGAGCAGACTCAGCTGAGCTGCTTGCCTTCACCTCTATGTCAACCTCCTCCAAAATGCTTTCTGGGGAAGGAGACCTGGCTCTAGGGGAAACTTGAGAGGTGTGGAGAACAAACTCAGATGATTCCCACTCCTTCCCCAGAATTTCCCTTGCTGTGGCACTCAGATCCAGATCTAGCTCCAGCTCTTCCTCTGGCACTGGAAGGCTCAGCATGGGAAGTGAAATTGGGGTAGAGTAGGCTGTCATGGTGGTGCTGGTGCTGCTGCTTGTTGTCATTATGGTGGTGGTGGTGGTGTGGGGGTTATGGCTGGTGTTCATGGATTCATAGATGTTAGGGTCGGAAGGGACCTCAATAGATCATCGAGTCCGACCCCCTGCATAGGCAGGAAAGAGTGCTGGGTTTAGATGTCCCCAGATAGATGTCTATCTAACCACCTCTTGAAGACCCCAGGGTAGGGGAGAGCAGGGGAGATGATGCACTCCCAGGCAGAGGCAGTGGCCCTGGCACTGCTCTCCTCTCCTTGCTGCTTGTGGAAGACTCATCCCTTCTAGCTGGAGGTAAGAGGCTGCATATCAGTTTGTTGGTGGGGGGGAACTTACACCTCTTCCTCTACCCCCTGTTCCATCCCTCCCTTAAGGCTGGCCATCTGCCTTTCCACCATGCTTCATGGTGTGTTTTATGTCTTCCTTTTCTAAAAATATACACAGTCCTATCTGAATTCAATAACATAGGTGTGGTGCAAAGAAGAAATGTATAAAAACAAATAGAAATGTTTCTTTCTGCCTTTATAAATGTATAGAAATAAAATATAGTTGTATTTGCCTTTCTATATAAATTAAATTCTATAGCGTGATCCTATCCACTATAATTATAAAATTGAAAAAAAATTAATCAATGAATATAATAATAAACTAAAGGCATCTGGAAGAAAGAAAAATGTGTTCTGGAAACCCTCTTGCTACGTTAGGCAACCAGGAAATCCCTCAGAAGATCACTGCTATACTCTGTTGTCTGACGCTGAGCTGCTAGAACAGGCAGCTCAGTAAGTGACGCCAAGGCAGAAAGCAGGGAAGTTCAAACAATGCTGCCTTTTATGCTGTTTTTCCTTCCCTCCCCCAGAGCACTGGGACTGGAAGGGACCTCAGGGAAGAATGACACTCACTGGCCAGCTACACAGTCAATAATGAGAGCTGTCCTACCCCTCCTCTTCCCCCTCCCTCTCCTTACTTTCTGTTTCCCTGCAGGGAAGCCCAACTTGAGCTTCGAAACTCAAAATGTTTAGAAACTTTTGAAACATTTTGACTGGCCTCATTTCATTTCAAGGCTGTTTTAAAGCCCTCTGTTTCATATCAATTTTCCTATTTCAAGTTCAAAATGAGTTGAAGCAATGTCAAAATGAAACAGGCGGTGAAATTTCACACAGCCCTACCTGATGTCGAGAGGAGTAAAACCCTATCCTAGAAACTAGGTTGGAGTGTGAGTGGTAGCTTGGGCCGTGAGGGAAATGAGGTGTGAGAACTCTGTGAACAGGGACAGGGTCTATTTGACTGAAACCAACTGTGCAATTGAAAACACTGACTGATCATGTTGGGTGGGCTTTGACTCCTGCTGACAGTGTCGGCAACTCAAGTAAATTCAGGGGAACTGGGATGACTTCTTTCTCAGCTAGTGAGATGTGTGTCCTGTTCTGAGCACCTGCTGGGAAGAAGAAACATAGCACAACTGTTCTGTGATAAACACACTGAACTGTTCTGTGATAAACAACACATCTGGCCATCTCAGATTCACCCCCTCCAGCCCCACACTAACAGGAGCAGATACCCACTTAGAGTTGTATGGACTGGAGACAGCTATGGGCAGTCACAGAGACCCCAGGAGAGGTAGAACACTTAATTTAGAATATGAGGGAGTTTACTTCCTAAAAATATTGTTCAGAGATAAGTGAATTTTGCCTCATTTTTGGTATATTTCTATGGACTGCAGATCAAAAAAGTTAAGGGATGGCAAAATATGGGTTTTTTTGCAGTAGAGATGTTACCTTCTGCATACCTCTGCTACAAACCAGTATAGCATGTGTAACTTTTGCAAAAATAATGTGACATGCCTTGTTTTTTGCCATTTCAGACCATTTAAAAATCCATAGAAATGCAATCGCAGGATCAAGAAGTGGAAATGAAAACAGCACTAGACAGAATGTAATTGTACTTACGGGAATTTGGGTATATTGTCTCCTACAGCTTTAATTCCTTCAAACTTCCTCATGAAGCAGAGAATGCACTCTTGCATATGAAAATCTTTGCAGACTCTGAGTGGAGCCTTTGTTCATTTCTTGAGGTGGCAGTGTTCATGGGCATCTCCCTTGGGGAACGATCTTACTAGCATTTCTTATTGTCAGTCATTCCTAAACAAGTTTACAGCTCAAAAAGAGTTCTATTTTTCTAAAACCAATGGGTGAAACTATGAAATGGATACATATTTTAATTCCTTGTTAATTATTATTTATCATCCTGGAGTAAGCACATTTGTTTTTATTTATGCATGTGAAATTAGCTTGATTTACCCTGAGATGTATTAAAGGAGGACTCTCTGCTTTCTTATACTACATAGACACTTCATAACTTTTCAGGAATGTGTTGGGGGGCTTTTAACATGTAAACCTCAGGTGAGGCACGAAGGAAGATTGTCCCAGGATTATCTAAATGTCCCTGCATGTTTCATGGCCAAGGTTCAAGTTATGTTGCAGGTAACACAATGTGTGGACTACACAGTCATCACTGCCAATTGCCATGCCTTCCCAGGAAATGACCAGGGCAAGGACTCCATGGTTCTCCTAAGCTGCAATGAAGTGCGGCTCTTACGTCCTCTCTGCTATGGCCATGGAGACAGATATGAACACAGACAGTGACTATTCCCTGGCTTCTAGACAGTCTATGTCCTTGATTTCTTGCCTTGATTTCCTGCCTGCCGCTTTAGGACTCAGCCTCCTAAACCCTCAGACTTCTAGCCCGCAGCTTCCCACACAGTCTCCCAATCACTGCCCACAGCATAGTCAGCAAAGCTTCTCTCCTTCCTGTCCCAGAAACCCAGCTAGCATGCTGACACTTGAAGACATTTTGCTCTGCCTGCCCCCAGTGAGTTTGAATGCAGTCCAGCCCAGTATGCCATTGCCTTCTTGGCAACAAGGGCACGCTGCTAGCTCATATTCAGATTATTGTCCACTATAACCCCCAGGTACTTTTTCGAAGAGCTGCTCTCCAGCCAGTCAGTCCCCAGCAGGTACCGCTGCAGGGTGCATGCTCTCGGGGTGCATGCCTAGGTTCTGAGCAAGGCAGCCACAACTATCTCTGGAGGGCCAAGAAGTATATCCTGCACCTACATCCCACTGGGGGCCTGTAAGGTAGGGAAGTTCAACTGAATTGGGTGATTATTGATTAAGGTACTTTTATGGAGACACATCTGTATGGGGAGATGTTGTTGCTATTGTCCTGTGTGTCCCTTTCAACTTCCCTTCAGCTGAGGAGTGCTTAAGCTAATTCCCTGCTTCACACCTCATTCAGTCTCTGAGTTCACAGGTTGACATATAGAGTGCAGGCATACACCTCCTGCCTGTCTGGCCTGGCCAGAGATCTGAACCTTGAGGTAATGTTCTAGTCAGGACCATGTAGGAGGGGGTTCAGGCCAACCCACGATCCCTCCCATTCATCTCACCATGTCATGCTCACCACCTAATCCTCATGTGTCTGCCTCCCCCTCACTCACCCAATCCCACTGCCCTTTCCTGAACTTTGAGGTAAGGTTCTAGTCAGGACCATGTAGGAGGGGGTTCAGGCCAACCCACGATCCCTCCCATTCATCTCACCATGTCATGCTCACCACCTAATCCTCATGTGTCTGCCTCCCCCTCACTCACCCAATCCCACTGCCCTTTGCCACTCTTCCCATCCAGGATAGGACCATAGTCCTCACACCTCTCTCAAGCTACCACTCCCATGTTTCCACTCCCCACCCATGCCAGCACTTTCATTGAGAGCTTGATTTGTGACAGCACTGTTTTATAGGAGGCATGTAAAAATGCAAAATGAACACAGGGACTTTCCACCCCACTAATCTCTCCTTACTTTATACTGCAACCCTGCCCTCCTCCTGGAGACTCTTAAAGTGACCTTTCAATAATCACACAATGTCCTTTTGAGGCATTGAGGCAGGCTACTTGCCTCTTGGCTTTCCCTGTCCAGACCATAAGAACAGTCTCCCCCTTTGATCATGCAGATTCAGGCAGAGACCGTGAAGCAGAACATGTCATAGTTACTAGGGCTGTGCAGAGCTTCGGGTGGTGATTTAATTCGGAGGAGATTTGGCTGAATTCAGTGCCCGAACCTAGAAATCTGAATCAAATCAGGGGACCAATTAAAAGGTCCAAATCAATTCAAAGCTCTCTGAATTTTAGGAAAAGATTCAGAAAGCTTCCATGATTCAAGTAGGTACTGGTGGCTACAGCAGGGAGCTGCAACTGGACTCTGAGCTGGTAAGTAATAGGGGCAGACGTAGGGGTGGGGAAGAGGTAAGGGGACCATGAGGTGACCCCTGCCACCCCCCCCCACTTCCCCAGCTCCCCTGCCCCAGCTCCCCCATGGGTGCCCCACCCACCCCAGCTCCTGGCCCTTGAAAGAAAACCCCCAGTCTTCACTGAGTGTTGCTGGATGGGAGGCAATCCCCACTATCCCACACTTGACCATGCTGCATGGCTGTGACTTGGATGATTACACAGTAGGGTAGGTGGCAAATTGGCTAGAGGGTTGAACCCAGAGAGTGTTGGTGGATGGGTCAGTATTGACTTGGAAGGGTGTGGGCAGTGGGGTCCCGCAGGGCTCCGTCTTTGGACTGATACTCTTCAATGTCTTCATCAGTGACTTGGACAAGGGAGTGAAGTGTACTCTGTCCAAGTTTGCGGATGATACAAAACTGTGGGGAGAAGTGGACACACCGGAGGGCAGGGAACAACTACAAGCAGACCTGGACAGGTTGGACATATGGGCACAAAACAACAAAATGCAATTCAACAAGGAGAAATGCAAAGTGCTGCACCTAGGGAGGAAAAATGTCCAGCATATCTACTGCCTAGGAAATGACCTGCTTGGAGGCACAGAAGCAGAAAGGGATCTTGGAGTCCTAGTGGACTCCAAGATGAACATGAGTCATCAGTGTGATGAAGTCATCAGAAAAGCTAACTGCATTTTATCATGCATCAGCAGGTGCATGACAAATACAGCCAAGGAAGTGATACTGCTCCTCTATCGGGCACTGGTCAGACCGCAGTTGGAGTACTGCATGCAGTTTTGGGCACCACACTTCAAGAGGGATGTGGATAACCTGGAGAGGGTCCAGAAAAGGGATACTCATATGATTAAGGGCTTGCAGGCCAAGCCCTACGAGGAGAGACTGGGGCACCTGGACCTCTTCAGCATCCACAAGAGAAAGTTGAGAGGCAATCTT
>NW_005843456.1:15239-28482 GCF_000455745.1 Alligator sinensis
CCCACCCCTCTTTCCTGCCTATGCAGGAGGGTGGATTTCAATGAAGTAGGGAGAACAGCTGGGGAGACACTGAGGTCCTGGAGGGAAGGGGAGTTGGGTGTCCAAGAAGAGTGATCGTTCCATAAGGAGATAATCCTCCAAGCCCAGAGGGAGGTAATCCCAACACAGATCAAAGGGGGCAAGAGGGTGCAAAAGCCCCCGTGGCTCAGCAAAAGCATCCAGGAATGTCTCCTATCTAAAAAGGAGGCGTACACCCAATGGGAGGGAGGGGCCATCACCAGGGAGGACTATACCTCGGTTGCTTGGGGCTGCAGGGAAGCGCTCAGGAAGGCCAAGGCGAAGATGGAACTGGGACTAGCTACCCAGATCAAGGACAACAAGAAGTCCTTTTTTAAATACATAGAGGGTAAAAAGAAGGTACCGGGTAACATTAGGCCTCTGCAGGACACACTAGGAAATCTGATTGTTGCACCAGACAGCAAAGCTAACCTATTTAACAATTTCTTTACCTCCAGTTTTCTGACCAGTGAACAGGTCATCCCCCCCACTGGGACCCCTGTAGGCCCCAGGGGAGGTGCACCCAGGCCTAGGGTCAGAGAAGACCTAGTCATGGAACTTCTGGAGGATTGGATGTATTTAAATCAGCAGGTCTTGATGATCTCCACCCCAAAGTGCTGAGAGAATTAGCAGAGGTCATTGCAGGACCACTGGCATGGCTTTATGAGCACTCATGGTGCGCTGGCGATGTACCAGAGGACTGGAAAAGGGCCAATATGTTTCCCATTTTCAAAAAATGGAGGAAGGAGGACCCAGGAAACTACAGGCCTGTTAGTCTTACCTCAGTCCTGGGTAAGCTTTTTGACAGAATTATCCTGGCACATGTCCATGAGGGGCCAGCAGGGGAGATTATGCTTAGGGGCAACCACCATGGGGTCATTAGAGTCAGGTCCTGTCAGACCAACCTGGTGGCCTTCTATGACTAGGTCACAAAAGCCTTGGATGCAGGTGTTGTGGTGGACGTAGTCTTTCTGGACTTTAGGAAGGCCTTCAACACTGTCTCTCACCCCATTCTCGTTAAAAAAAGTAGGAGGCTGTGGCGTCAATACCTACACAGTCAGATGGGTTACTAATTGGCTGGAGGCCTGCACCAAGAGTGTGGTGGTGGATGGGTCTTATTCGACCTGGAGGGATGTGGGCAGTTGGGTTCCACAGGGCTCAGTCCTCAGGCCCGCGCTGTTCAACATCTTCATCACCAACTTGGACAAGGAGGTAAAAAGCACCCAGTTCAAATTTGCTGATGACACTAAGATGTGGGGGGATGTGGGCACGGTAGAAGGGAGGAATAGGCTGCAATCAGACCTGGACAGGTTATAGGGGTGGGCGGATGAGAACAGGATGGGTTTCAACACTGACAAATACGAGGTACCTCACATGCGAAGGAAGAACCAGCAGCATACCTACAGGCTGAGGAACTCCCTTCTCGTGAGTGCAGAGGCAGAAAAGGATCATGGAGTCATTATTGATGCCAAAATGAACGTGGGCTGACAGTGTGGGGACGCAGTCAGGAAGGCCAACCGTACCTTGTTATGCATCCACAGATGCAGCTCAAGCAGGCCCAAGGAGGTGATCCTCCCCCTCTATGCGACATTGGTTAGGCCGCAGTTGGACTACTGCGTCCGGTTCTGAGCGCTGCACTTCAGGAGCGATGAGGATAGCACCAAGAGGGTCCAAAGGAGGGCCACTCGCATGATCAGGGGGCAGCAGGGCAGGCCCTATGAGGAGAGGCTTAGGGACCTGAACCTGTTCAGCCTCCACAAGAGAAGGCTGAGCGGGGATCTAGTGGCCATTTACAAACTAGTCAGAGGGGACCAGCAGGCATTGGGAGAGTCCCTGATCCCCCGAGCTCTACCAGGAGTGACTAGAAATAACAGTCACAAGCTGGCAGAGGGTAGATTCAGACTAAGCATCAGGAGGCGCTACTTCACAGTCAGGGCGGCTAGGATCTGGAACCAACTTCCAAGAGAAGTGGTGCTGGCTCCTACCCTGGGGGTCTTTAAAAGGAGGCTGGATTAAAACCTTGCTGGGGTCATTTGACCCCAGTTCTCCTTCCTGCCATGGCAGGGGGTCAGACTTGATGATCTGCTCAGGTCCCTTCTGACCCTACCAACTATGAAACTATGAAACAGTCACCTGCATCCAGATGGACCCTCAGAAGCCTCCAGTGACCCTTGAGACACACACATTTGCATTCTATGACCATGTGGCAGTTCCTAAGCCAGTAATTCAATAGTGTTTTTTTTTATGGACATCTTAGTAATTGGTAAGTGGCCTCTGTGTGAACAGGACAGGACAGTAGGCCTGTGCAAATAGGGAAGTATTCAATTCGGAATCGGCCGATTCAGAGGGCAGTGATTTGATTTGGAGATTTGGATCACTGTCCAGAAGCTATTTGGCCAAATCAGCTTTGGAGGATTCAGCACTGATTTGGACAGATTCTGTGATTCAGATCAGCCAGCAGAGGCAGACACAGCTGGCCAGCTCCTCTGGCTGTGCCTGCCTCTCCCTGGGCAGGGAGAGCTGTGGAAGGAGCCCCCATGGCTGTACTGCCTGGCCCCATCCCCTGCCCAACCCCAGCCTAGTCCTGGCACTTTAAAAACAAATGAACAAAAAAAACCAAACCAAAAAAAAAAAAGCTCCATTCTCACCGGCTGCAGGAGGGGTGATGGGAGCCTTTGGGTGATCATGGCAGAGCCCCCACTTTTGGGGCAGCGGGGGCAGCAGGGATTGCCTTCCCTGCTTGGTACCCGCACAGCAGCTGTCCCATGGCATGTATGCAGTGCAGCTCTGGAGGTTGCCACATGCTGCCTGGGAGTTGGGGCCACTGAGGCTGAGTGCTGCCAGGCTACAGCTGACTGCTGCATCCACCCAAGCTTCCAGGCTGTGCACAGTGCCCAGCTGAGCCACACTGCACCCGAACGATGTGACAGCTGCCACATGGGTGCCTGGTGGGGAGGGGCGATCCCCGCTGCCCCCCACTCCTCCCTGCTCTATCTCATGTCACTTTACATAAAGCACTATGAATAATAGCCCCCCTCCCAACCCAACAAATGTTCGTCATGGTTGGGGTATTGGGGGGAGGTGGGCCAGGCTGGTGGGAGGCAGTGGGGGTGCATTCCCTCACCCACCACCCAGGCCTCCTGATAGTGGCAGCACAGAGCTACCAGCTGCTTTTGCGTAGCCAGATCTGAGTGGGGGTGGGAGATAGGGTGGATTGGAAACCCCTCAGCTATTGGGCCTTGCCTGGCTCTCCCCAATACCATAGATGGGGTAGCTGCGGGGGTGGGTCTGTGAGGTAAGGGGGTTCCATCCAACCCCACTCCCCTCATCTTAACTCTGGCCATTCAAAAGAAGCTGGAGGCTCTGTGTTGGCTGCTCCCTCCTTCCCCACCCCCCCCGACAGCCCCATCCCTGAGTGAAAGATGAATGTTGGAGGGAGCACAAGTTCCCTAAAGCACTCTGCTTTAGAGTGCCTTAATCAAATACTTCATTTGACTAGAGTTAATTTTTGTGCAATCAGCAATTTTTTAAGTGCTCTGCAGCCATGCCTGTGTACTAAGTCAAGGCTGTAGCATTTAGGAGCCAGATACACAAAAAATGTAACTTGTGTAAGCAGCTTTAGTTTTAGGTCAGACCCAATGTGTTTTTTTCTCCGATTATGTGGTTGTTGAGGCACCAAAGTATGTCTATTTTACCCTAGCTGTTAATAATATGGCATAAACTAGTCTATTAAAAACAAGGAATTGTTTAACCTCAGCTGGAAGGCAGCCTTTAGAAACAGGACACAGGTACATGTTGTACCTGAAATTTAGGCAGGTCCAAATTGTCCTAAAACCCCTACTTCTGATATGAGGATTTACTTTATCTCCCAATACTTTCTGTCTCTCTTAAACCTGGTCAAACCATGTTATTCAGCCAATTAAGAGAGCAGAGAGAATTCAGTAGGTCACCTCTTCCATCTCTGTACTCTAAGACAGGATTAAGCCATCCCTGACAAATGGTTAATCTAACCCAGCAGTAGGCAATTAGTTTGGCCAGAGGGCCACTTAGGGAGTTCCAGTGAGCTTTAGGGGGCTGGGTCAGTCTCCCCCCCCTCCCCTACAGCTCACCAAAACTCCCAAAGTGGCCCCTACACATGATTAAGCGGCTGGGGTGGGGCCACAGGCAGGCAGGGAGCATCTGGAAGCAGGTTGGACTGGTGGGTCCAGGGCTGGGGATAAGGATCGTGATAGTGAATGTGGGGTGATGACAATGCAAGGCAGGGGCTGGGGCAGAGCCATGATCTGCTGCATTTATGCCTCTGTCATGGATGCCAGTTCTGTGGGCAGGGGCATGCAGGGAGTGGATTGCAGCTCTGACCCAGCCTGGCCCCACACTTTCAGTGCCCAGAGATCCTGGGGTACCCATGGACACCAGTTGGGACCCATACAGGCAAGGCACACAGCCGGGCAGACAGGATGGGTATGCAGGCAGACGAGGAGCCGTATCTGGGACTGACCCTACCTGCCCATCTTGCTCCTGGACATGGTTCCCCACCTGCCTACAGTCCCATCCCAACTTCCCAGGTGTGTGCCCTGCCTATGTGGGTCCTGGCCATGGCAGTGGGTGCAGGGCAGGTGGGCTGGGGTGCCCAGGCAGCAGGGCAGGGGCTGGCAGCAGCAGCTGGAAGGAGCCAACACTGGGGCTGCTGGGAAATGGAGTTTGGCTGTCCACCTGCCATCCTGCCTAAGCTGTGGTGCATGCCCAGAGGCAGTGGGACTGGCCACACATGCCACAACCCCTGCTTCCCCCTGTACTTGGGCTGGGGTGGGGGCAAGTGACCTACTGTGGGGTGAATCAGACCCACAGACAGTATTTTGCCCACCCCTAAACTAATCTATATTCAAATTCCTCCACTAAAAGTCTTTTTAAAGGAAATTGCTTTAAACCTCATACAGTACTCTTTTTAAAGTCTCTTCAGCACTGAGTAAAACAGAATAAATACCGAACTTGTCTCTCTGGGAAGAATGCTAGAGATTAAGAAATGGGGAGGGAAATAGTCCAGTAATTAAGGTAGTGACTGGGCAAAGCGAAATGCTAGTTTTATTATGCCGTTTGCCTAAAAGTATCTAATTTTCCAAAAGGTATAAAGCATTAATCCAAGATGTACCATTGGATAAGCAGTGTGATATAATGTTATACATTTATTCTCTCTTTTAGCATGCATGTCATCAAAGGAAATATCACATGTCGGACAAATCCTTTGATGGCCACACATGAAACTCCCCCCAATTTGAGCATGAACCATGGTTAACTATTCTTAGAATATGGCATTCAGTTGCATGCCCATTTTGAAGTGTTTTTATCCAGAATATATTTTTCCACTTTGCTTATGATAATACATTTTGGGACAGTATCAAAAGGCCTATTACAGTCAGGGTATATCAAATTTACTATGTATATCTTGTCCCCCCTAGAAGTCCCTGTCAAACAAGGAGATGACACTTGTTTGACATGATATAGTTGCAATCTTCTTAGTATTTTCTGCACATTTACAAATTCTTCAACTAATCTTTTTCCCTGAAAATTTTCAGGTAGCATAGTTTGTCAAATATTCACCAAGTACCCCTTTTTACACAAATAGTAAACAAACAGCATAAAAACAATTATAGAAAGATGCACATATAATACCCATTACAAGTTACAAACCTGCCTCTTGTCCTCCATTCGATTTTTTTCCCACATCTTTCATTTCCACCATATTCAAAATACAGAAGACACAAAACTTGTATGTAGGGATTATAAAGACAATTCATTATGGAGAAAAGTGGATAGGCATTGCAAGTATCTCCATTCTCTACATTCCTGTCCAAATGATCATATATGGAGATTTGATCAGGATTTTATTTGAACTGTTCCAATAAAAAAATCAGAAATGAAAAATCTAACTTTTCTTTCATGTTCATGAAGGATTGCTGGTTGGTTTGGGAGTTTGGTGGGGAGCAAAACTAAACAGACCTAAACCTAAAGCCACATTTTGGGAGGGTTCGAAAATTATACACATTAGCTAATGAAAAGAAGACCTATTGGATGACCTCTTTCTTGAAACCAGAAACATTTTCAGATTTTAAGGTTTTCACTAACAGAGTAAACATCTAGACTCATTTCCTAGCACTGGGGGAAACAGAAATCTCCCTATAGAAAACAAAACAAAGCAACAGAACAACAAAAATTAAAATGTCCATTTTTTCTGGCTTTTGATAACTCTCCTTATTTGTCCTATTCTTATCTCCCAGAGTTCAGAAAGCACATTCTGGTTATCACCCTTCTCAGAGCCTCCTTCACTTCCTTGTTCCTCAGGCTGTATATGATAGGGTTTAACATGGGGGTAATGACCGTGTAGAAGAGAGACAGCAGTTTGTCTATATCTGGGGCATATGCAGAATTAGGGCGCAGATACATAACAGTGCCAGTCCCAAAAAACAATGTCACCACCACCAGGTGTGAGGAGCAGGTGGAGAAGGCTTTATGCCTGCCCTCAGCTGAGGGCATCTTCATGATGGTAGTGATGATAAGTAGGTAGGAAACCAAAATCAAGACAAATGGAAAAGTTATGAATACCAGGGCAACAATAAAGACTACAATTTCAGTCAGAAAGGTGTCTCCACAGGCCAGCTTCAGGATTGGGGGGATGTCACAGAAAAAATGATTGATTTCATGGGAGCCACAAAAAGGTAAGATAAAAATGACTGAGGTTTGTCCAAAGGACATGAATATACCACTGAGCCATGACACAGCAGCCATCACTGTGCACCTCACGTTATTCATGATGCATGGGTAGTGTAAGGGATGGCATATCGCAGCGTAGCGGTCATATGCCATGATGCCCAGGAGGAAACATTCTGTGCCCCCAAAAAATAGAAGGAAATACATCTGTGTGGCACAGCCAGTGAATGAGATGGTTTTATCCTCCAAGAGGAGGTTGGCCAGCATCCTTGGGAGGGTTACCGAGGTATAAGAGATCTCCAGGAAGGACAAATTCCTGAGAAAAAAAATACATGGGTGTGTGAAGGGCAGGGTCTGCCAATGTCAAGGTAAAGATGAAAAGGTTTCCTGTCAGTGCAATTATGTAGCTCATTAGGAATACAAGAAACAGCAAGGCCTGTAGTTCTAGAAGGCCAGACAGTCCCAGGAGAACAAATTCTGTGATAGCAGTCTGATTCTCTCTTTCCATGTAGGCTTTGGGCTCCTCAGGACAAGATTTGTTCCTGAACAAAGAGAGAACCAATACAGCACAGATTTTCTCATACTGTTAAGTAGTAGAAATTAACAGGGAAAGCTGCTCAGACCGACTCATTCTAAAGACGCAGACTCAGAAAGATTTCATTCTATCCTTTTCTTTCCAATCTCCATGCCCTCTACTGCTCCCTTACCTTTAGCAGTTGATATACATTAGTCTTTGTTGACTCTGATGAGTGTCTCTGTCTGCCATGAATCACTTTTGATCCTTCTTGTCCTTTTCTTTGATGGCAATGTAGCTGAATATAGAGATTATTTAATACAAGAGAACAGCCATATGTACTATGGTCATATTTTGGGAAAAAAATGTGAAATTATAGGTGGCCACCATGAGTGGGAACAGCCCATACCTTTAATGTTATTAAAAATAATGTGATATTTGGGCAAAAAGAAAGATATGTTTAAACATTTTGTACTTTTCTAAATATACCCTAGAAGGGTAATATTTATCATCATTGAATTTCACAATCATATGCTAAAGCCCTTGTTGATATTAAGGGCCAAATTCTGCTCCACCTGTCAGAGTCTCAGTGAGGTGCACTAGTCTTTGGGTCTGTGCCTAGATGTTGACCAGAGTAATCTCCATGACTCCTCCTAAACTGACCCACTGAGAAGAAAATGTGGGAAAATATGTAGGACCAGAAGAAGAGGAAGCCAAAGGAAACATGATTCAGTGCAATAAACAGTATCCCATACTGGGGAGGAAGGAGTTAGCTTGGCCCCTGTTCCCAATGGCTTTTCTGCAAGTTATATTTAATAACCATTGGATAAAGTGCATAGACTGTGATGGGATAGCATTTTGCTCCACTGGAGCAGCTTGAAGTGAAAAGAAATGGAGAAATATTAGCCCCAAGGGATACATGACTCCCACATTTCTCTCAAAAGTCCAGCCTCCCAAAAAAATAACTGTACCACTATGCTACAGAGTATTTAACAACTGCTGGCTTTCACTCTCATTTGTAAGAAGTGTCCGTTTTGTATTCAAAAAATAAATATTTATTGAAGCAGGTCTGAAAGTTGGGTGACCCATTTGAGTAGTCTCAGCATCACCTCTAGTGTCATTCACACTCTATCTTCAGTGCCACAATTATTTCATTATTTTATACAAAGTGGAACAGCATCAAACAAGATTGATAGCAGTCTATTCCATATTTTGCCTCAGTATGAATTTAGGCTAAGTTGGTTTCATTGAAGGTGGAGAATCTGGGTGTAAATACTCACCAGACAGAGGAGGGGAGTAGACCCCAAGGCAAACAATATATGGCCTACTAAATTACTTGTATACTAAATTACTTGATATTACTTGAGGAGAAAAAGAGGCTAAAACTGTCTGATACATTATACACGAGTGTAGGTTGTAACCGTGCTGGTCTGAGGACATAGACACATAAAGTTATTTGGGTAAATCTGATATATTTTATTCAACCAACTCAAATAGTTGGGAAAATTCTTGGAAGAGCACACACCAACTGCAGATGCTTCCTCAGCTGAATGAAGGGTATAGAAACCCAAAAACTTGCTAAGAAGAATTTTTCAATTATTTGAGCTAGTCTAATAAAAGATATCAGATTTACCCAAAGAACCTTGTCTGCCTCTGATACATTATGTCATTAACTCTCCACATTACCTTACCTGTACAATATCAGATGTCTGGAGGATGAAAAACATTCTTCTGCTCATTTGATTGACTCTGGTATATCAGCTGAAAGCTCATAGCTCAGTTTTAGAAGACAGTTGTAGTCAGGAGCCCTTAGGCAGAATTATAAATGTCAGAAAGAGAGATAGACAGATTTTCAAACAAATGGTTATTAAAACAAAACCAGAAATTATTATTGTAGTGCACTGTGATGATGGCTTACACAGAAATTCTGCTGACATATTTTGTAGGAAAGCTTAATTTACAAATAAACGAAAAGCTGAATATAAAGAATATGATTTTCACACGTGATTTTGACAACTGCATATTTCCAGACCAAACAAAAAACAAAAAACAAAACAAAACAAAACAAAACAAAAAACCCACAAGTCTTATATTCTGTAGAGTTCAGCTACAACATTACTTGCTTTTTGGCAATATACTGCTATAAAACCGTAAGCACTCATTTTATAAATAAATATACATAAGGAAATAAATGAGTAAAATGTGCCAGTGATGGTATCTGTTAGCTGAATGTTACATGACTTATAACAACCTTACAATCCTAACACTAGTTTTTGTAGTAATATTTCCAGGATCAGACAAAAATACATCTCCCTAAAATATCTTGCCTTTGTTTAAGGTCATTTAGGACTTGTCATATTATCCTTTTTTTTCTTTTTTCATTCACAAAATATGTTACATAAAAAGAAAGGAAGAAAACCTTACAGCTACAAAGCTTTAGATGCATTTAAAGTAGAAATTCCTGATAGAGCCTTAAATTCATTAACAGATTATTCAGACCCTGATGGCCTCTGTTCTGCCATAGCTAGTTTACTTTCAATGTTTAAACTAATGCATTTCGGGCAAAAAAGGAAGACACATTTGTGGTGCTTCTGATTAAACCGAGTCAGAACCTGGCACCAGTATAGCCCCTTTCATACATAGTTTATCCCTAGAATGAATGAAGCTTGGCTCAAATTAGCCAGGATTGTCCTAGGAATAATGTGTTATTTCCAATACTTCACAGGTACTTACAGTGGGGCAACAATTTTGTATATGTGTAGGATACCAGATAAAAAGGCTTTGCCCTGGGAGAAACCTGACATTCTTTTTTCCCCTTAAAAGTAGCTTGGGTGTCTCAAAACTACACTACAATAATTTTTTGGGACTAGAGGGCAAACAAAACTAGAAACACTTAAAAAAAGAATTACATTTAAATGGAGATAGTAAACTGGAAGCAACACAACAAGCAAAATGAAGAGTTCAAAACTTTACAACAGTTTATAAGTCATTCTAATGTACTGAATATTTTCTCTCCATTGAAACTTCAATGAAGTTAAGTGCCTAACCCCCTTAGTTCATTCTGAAAAGTTCAATCATGGCTAACACTGGCTTTGACACCCCTGAAATAAAAAATCTCTTACCTGGTCCTGGTGCACAGACTGGTATCTTCTTGGAGTATGTACAGCCCCACTATGTATGGAAAAAGATATAATAATAATAGATGAATCCTTGGGATATGATAGCACATGCAAACCACTATGAAATCTGCTCAGTAACAGTGAATAACTGGTCACTCTGTTTTTCATCACAGCATTACCTTTCACTTTCAACCCATCAGTGCGTGAGGTTTTACTATTGAGCCTATCCTGGATAGATTATAATGCCTTTAAAATATCCAACTATTTGAAGCAGGTTTTTTCACTGAATGAATTTGATTCAACAGAAAATAGGGTAACCAAGTTCCATCTCGTGATGCTCTCAGTACAGCTTTAGCAGAGCTTGAACCTTAAAATTTCAAGTCCTCCACACAGACCTCCACCATTTTTTTTCACTGAATGAATTTGATTCAACAGAAAATAGGGTAACCAAGTTCCATCTCGTGATGCTCTCAGTACAGCTTTAGCAGAGCTTGAACCTTAAAATTTCAAGTCCTCCACACAGACCTCCACCATTCAAGATAAAGTTTTAATTTACTGCTCCTTTTGTGGACCAGATACAAAGAGCAGAACTTTATTTCATTTTATATTCCCCAATGGCAGTTATCCAAGCATAGTCATGTTACTTTTTGTACTTATGGACAGGTGACATTGCTACTTATGTCCAGTGTGGATACAAAAATATCCATGTGACAATAAAGGAAGCTCATTAAGGTGAAATTCTCTTGGCCTGAACAAGTATGTGAGCCCATATGCATGTACCCGAGTGAGCATGAATCCAAAAATTGTAACCAAGCTGTCTCCCAACTCTGAATCTCCAGGTCAGCAACAATATCAAATATCCCATGGTCTGAAGGTAGGTACAAATTCTCATAAGATGATGGTAGAGTCTTCTCAAGGGTCCACCGCAGACACTTAGAGAAAAAAACAAAGTTTTCCTTTTACTTCATAATCACCCAGTCCAGCTTGGGAGAGCACATCTTTTCAGCTCCCTACATAGCAACTCCCTCACTGACAATTTGGAAAATTTTCCACACAGCCTATCATTGGGTCTGGGGAGGCAGACAATCTGGGGCCCTCACCTTAGTACATAGTCCTCAAGGGAGCGCTCCAGGCAAGGCAGCTGGCCTGGCCATGTGACTTCAGAGTCCTTCATACCTTTCAAGTGCTCCAGTCCATAGCCAGGATCCTCCAGGGCTTGGATGGCACTTCTTTCCTCAAGGTATCCATCCAAAGCCAGATATAGGCAGAGTAGGCATGGTTACATGTCACCCTATGGTGATGTAGCAATGTGCTACACTGCTGTATGGCATACAATGTAGCAATCACATGGGTCTACATGGGACCATTAGCTATGTCATCATAGCAGTGCCCTCCCCACTTAAAGCATGTTGCTATGCCAACATAGCAGGGAAATGAAGGGTGCGCTGCCCGTATGAAGTGGTATGGGTGGTTACTGTGCCATGCTTTGTATTTCCAAAAGCAAGGACTAAAGCACAGTGCCATAGCAACATCACCACATGGTGACTTATAGATGTGGCCATTGAGTACTCAATGCATTACAATGGTGACCCAGATGTGGGCAGAGTATAGAAAGTGATATCCCTGTGATGCAGGTAGTAGATTGAGGTAGCGTACTCTCAGAATTGTTAAAGTTCACATGGTCCAGACAGACCCAGCAGCAAGCATTAATTCAGGCCATTACTGAATGGCTACAGCCTACCTACAACCTATGGAAAGATATTTAAAAGTACCTCCAGAAGACAAGTAAGTTGTCAAGAAAGACCCACATCACATAAAAAGGGAATTATCTTTATGAGGAGAAAGTTCAGTGTGCCCCTGGCCCTGTCAGGTTGACTGTCCTTTATCTAAGCCATGATTCTCCATTGTTGAGACACCCTAAGATGGCACCAATGTACCAACTCACCTCCCACTACTTTTGGTGGCCACAGAGGCAGAAGACAGTACAGGCCTTTGTGTACTCCTGTGGTGTATGCGAGCGTACCAACGGGCCTCATCAGGAGCTTAGCAGACTCCTCAAATGCCTTCCTACCTCTCCTCAGCCATGGGCAGCTATTGACCTAGATTTCACCGTAGAGATTCATATCTCAGGCTTTTTTCATGAACTTTCCATGACAAACTTGTCCCACTTTCTTCCCATGTGCTAGCTGCTCCTCTGCTAAAGACAAAGCCTGGCTGTGGGTAGACCATGTGATTTGGATCAACAGACTCCCAAGATACAGCGCATCTGACCAAGGTGCCAATTCATCCCTCATTTCTGGCAGGAAGCCTTACACCTGCTGGAAGTCTAAACCCAACACTCGTCTGCCTCTCATCCTCAGACTCATGGCCAAACTGAAAGGACTAATCAAATCCTTCCATTGCAGGTACTTCCATTGCTACCTTAACTTGTAACAGGGTAACTGGTCCTCTCTTTTGTTACTTCACAAGGCAAAGTTCATTCTTTGCAAATTATGGCTCCAGTCCCCCTGCCCCTGACTCCACTTCCCAGTGTCACCTGACACTGACAGATCCACCAAAACCCACATCTGCATACTGGGTACAACACATGCACCACATTCAAGAACAACTGACACAGCACTTTGAAAAGGCCTAGGAAGATTATAAAACACAGGTTGGCCTACACTGCTGTCCAGGGCTTTCTCACTCATAGTTTCATAGTTTTTAGGGTTGGAAGGGACCTGGGCAGATCATCTAGTCCGACCCCCTGCCATGGCAGGAAAGAGTACTGGGGGTCAAACGACCCCAGCAAGATGGTCATCTAACCTCCTCTTAAAACCCCCCAGGGTGGGAGCCTGCACCACCTCAC
>NW_005843456.1:29128-40270 GCF_000455745.1 Alligator sinensis
CTTGGTGTCATCAGCAAATTTGAACAGGGTGCTTTGCACCCCCTCATCCAAATCACTGATGAAGATGTTGAACAGGGTGGGCCCGAGGACCGAGCCCTGTGGGACCCCACTGCCCACGTCCTTCCAGGCCAAGAAGGACCCATCCACTACCACCCTCTGGGTGCGGCTCTCTAGCCAGTTGGCGACCCATTGGACTGTGTGGGTGTCTACGCCACAGTCCCCCAGTTTCCTAATGAGAACAGGGTGAGAGACAGTGTTGAAAGCCTTCTGGAAGTCCAGGAAGACTATATCCACTGCTACCCCTGCATCCAATGATTTAGCGACCTGATCGTAGATGCCAACTTTGTTGGCATCCTCTGTGTGGCACGCAGGCTGCACCTAATAGTGAGGGATGTCTTGGGGGGGACAGGGCTGCCAGTGACGGTGCCACCATCAGTACTGCTACAAGCCAGCTGATTTTGGAATGCAGGAATGTAGTGGGCTACTTCCACCACAGCATCAAGGGGAACAAGATGCTGTGGGAGAAACAGGCAGAGCTGAGCATTCCTCAGCACAGAATCATACAGGATGTGGAGACTAGGAGGAACTCCACATACCTGATGCTCGAGAGGCTGGTGGAGCAACAGAAGGCCATCCATGAGATGGCCTTGCTTGGGGAGATAGGGTTCAGTGCCCCCCCTGAACAGAGCTGAGTGGGGTACCATCTCCCAGATCTTGGTGGTCCTCAAGCCCTTCCTCAAGACCACCAAGACCCTTAGCGCTGGTGATGTCCTCCTCAGCCAGGTGATCCCCCCTAGTGAGGGAACTGGAGAACCAAATGGAGTAGTTCCAGGGAATCAATGTTCTTGGCTGGGGCAGGCCTCTGTAACCAAATGTGCAGGCACTGGTGAGGCGGGTGAAGGAGGGCATCAGGAGACGGCTGGATCCCTTGCGATCCAGTATGATCCACATGATGGCAGGGGTGATCCACATGATGGCAACCTGGGGGTGAAGGGGAGCATTTGCACTGGCAGCCCCAAAACCCTTGATCACTGGACACAGGTGCTGGTGAACAAAGTCAGGGAGCCTGAAGTGCAGAGGCGAGGGGATGTGGAAGAGGGGGATCCACTTTCCTGTGCCAGTCCTCCCAGCACCAGCACTGGTGCCAGCACCAGCCAGTCTCCTCCACGCCAGTCACTGCCAATGTGGGCCATGGACATGGCTTCAATGCTGGGGTCCAAACGCACCAGACCCCAGCCTTGGGCAGGTAGCACCGAGGCTTTGGTGGCTACCTATCTCACTGAGGATGTGGAGCCACTGGACTGCGACCTCTTGGCCTACTGGGCAAGCCGCAGCCAGATGGGGCAGGATCTGGCCACTGTTGCCCGGCAACACCTGTCCTATCCACCAACCAGTGTTCCAAGTGAGTGGATGTTCAGCATTGCTGGGGATGTTGTGACACTCCACCACACCTGCTTGGATCCTGGTTTGGTGGAGCAGCTGGTGGTCTTGAAGATGAACCTCCTGCTGCTGGGGTTCCCCAAGCTCCACCTGCAGATGGACTGAATGCCACCCTCTTCACTCCATCTGCACCAATTTCCATTTTTCATTTTTTAAAAACCAGTTAATGCCCTGCTCTGCCTGCATTGTGGGCCAGGCCAGCCTCTGGCTTCTTTACTATTTCTTCCATCCAGGACCAATTGCAGGTACTTCCTCAGCCTGACAAAGGCATTTTCAACCCTAAAGCTTCCAAAGATACATTTTTTTAAGTACTCTTTTTTTTGTTTTGTTTTTTTCATAATACACACATAAACATAAAAACACAAGATAAGCCATCACACACCATGAATAACATTGTATGTCCAACACAACACAACATCTTTACTTCTTTCTTTCCATTCCTTTATAAAATGACAGGCTCTGTGACAGTTCTGTTTGGGTACCTTTGCTGCTGCTGCTGCTGCTGTTGAGCCAGCTAAGTTAGTTTTGTTTTTTTCATAATACACACATAAACATAAAAACACAAGATAAGCCATCACACACCATGAATAACATTGTATGTCCAACACAACACAACATCTTTACTTCTTTCTTTCCATTCCTTTATAAAATGACAGGCTCTGTGACAGTTCTGTTTGGGTACCTTTGCTGCTGCTGCTGCTGCTGTTGAGCCAGCTAAGTTATTTTACCTGTTGTCACATAAAGTGGAGGACCGGGCATGAGGCTGTAGGGGAGGAGGAGGCCTTAGTGGGGCAGACTGCTGTGTTCTGCAGAGGCCCCAGCATCAGGAAGGGCACACCTTAACAGACACAAATGTCACCCATCCACATGACAAGTTTTGCCTGTCAGCAGCTTGGGGTGCAGGGCCCCAGACAACAGACTCCCCCAGCGAGACACACACAGCTGGCAGGCTTCGTGGCCTGGCAGGGCCTAGAACTCAGGCCTGCACTAGGACACACAAACACAGCTGGTAGGCTTTGTGGCCTCAGCAGGGGCCAGCACCCCTGCAGTTTTCAGCCCTCTGTGCCTTAACACACACAGGGTCATTTCTGTCACAAGTTTTGCCTGTCAGTAGCTTGGGGTACAGTTCCCCCCAAACCTCTGCACCGATCTTCTTGAAACTTGGCAGGCTTTGTGGCCTCATCAGGGGCTACCACCCCTGCACATTTCATCTAAATCATAAAAAAAAAAGCCAACAAAGTTATAGATCTTTCATTGATTCCCGATTATACCCTATGGCCGGATCTCCGAGGCGGCTCCGAAGCTTCGGAGCTGCTTTGGCCAGATCGAGGCGGAAACCCAGTCCAGAGCTCTGGATTGGGTTGCTGCCATCTGAATTGGCCAGATCCGAAGCTGGATTGGATCACTGCCAACTTGCACAGGCCTACTCTGTTTTTCATCATAAGTATACATTTCAGGCTTATAATGTGTTACTATATGTGACAGGTTTAACTACTCAGCCCATTTTGGACAGATTAAAATGCCTTTAAAATGGCCAAGTATTTGAAGCATGTTTTTAGTTAATTCCCCAGAAAACTGGTTAATTAATTTCCAACCAAGTCTGCTGAAATATCCCTCAGGAGTCCAGAAACAAAATTTAAAAAAATAATTATTCACAGCTACCCAGCCCAGCTTAGAAAAGCATGACTTCTAAGGTTCATCTGAAAGAAGACTCTAGAATACATTAGCTGGGGGCAATGTAGAGACCCCTGAGTAATTTGTGATGAATATTCATTTACACTAAATCTAGTGATGTCTCTAACAAGCTTGGAATATAGCATTTAATATCTATACTGTCATATGAGACAACAGAAACACAGAACTAAATCACATTTCACTGAATGCACTTAAACGGCGTTTACATAGTCATGGATCCCTGGGAGAATGAAGTGGATTAGTTGCACCTCTTTTCAACTCTTGAGTACATGTAGATGTACTAAGACTGAGCTCTCCACTGAAGAAAGTTCTGGTGAGCTCTCCACAACACTGCCTTTTCCAAACTCCTGTAGCCATGTAGCCACATTTTTAGTCCCAAGCATTAATTAAAAACATAAATTAGAATAGATTAGTGTAGATTAATACCTACTTTTCTTCACTTTGGGTACTGCACGGTACCTAGGTAGGGCAATAATATTATATACTATAAGTGAAATTGAATCCAGTATTGTGCATAAATGTCAACATTTACAAGTATGTGGTTGCTATTTATGGCATGTAAAAAGAAACAGAATTTATTCCATATTGCCTTGTGTTTTCATTGTTCTTAGAGAAATAAAAAAAGAACTTCCAGCATTATTCCAAATAAAACATCTCCTGCATTTAAGCAGAATCAGTTCTTATATAATCATTTCTTCATGGCGACTCTTACTTCCTTGTTCCTCAGACTATGTATAAGAAGGTTAAACATGGGGATTATAGTGGTGTAGAACAGAGAGAACAATTTGTCAGCGTCCATTGACTGGGGCCTTAAGGACACAATCATAGCAGATCCATAAAATAAAGTAACTACAATGAGTTGTGAAGAGCAGAGGGAAAAGGCCTTGTGTCTTCTCTGGACTGAGGGCATCTTCAGAATGGTGGCAATGATTTTACTGTAAGAAAAAAACTATCAAGAAAAATGGAGTAATTATGAAGAGCACAGCAGCTATGATGATAGCTAGTCTGTTCCTGTAGGTATCCACCCAGGATAGCTCTAGCAGCGGAGTGAGGTCACATAAGAAATGGTTGATCTCGTGAGACTCACAGAAGGGTAAAGAAAACATCAAATATGTCTGGCCTAGCTGTACTGGGATGGTGACAGACCAGGACCCAGCTACCAGATTCATGCAGACTTTTCTGTCCATAATGATTATATAGTGCAGAGGAATACAAATGGCCACATACCGATCATAGGCCATAACGGCCAGGAGGAAACATTCTGTGCCACCTAGTAAAAGTAAGAAATACATCTGAGCAGCACAGGCAATGAAGGAGATACTTCCAACCTTCTCCAGAAAATTGACCAGCATCTTGGGAAGGGTTACTAAGGTGTAGCAGATCTCCACAAAGGACACATTCCTAAGGAAAAAGTACATGGGGGTTTGAAGAGCAGAGTCTATCACTGTAAGGAGGACAACAAGACCATTTCCCATCAGGGTCACTACATAGATAAGCAAGCAGATAATGAAGAGAAAACTCTGTAGGTTTGAGAGATTGGAATATCCCAAGAGTATGAATCCAGGTGTTGTTGTGAGGTTTCTCTTTCCCATTTCTTCAGTATATTCATTCTGTAAAGACAGTGAAGGCAAAAACTTTGGTCACATCATTTGCTTAAGGACAGCGTTGAACTGAATCTCAGACTGACATGTATGAAATTACGTATCTCAGATGTTAACCAAGTACTTATGAATGTGATTTATGTTAATTTTAGCTAAGATATCTCAGTGGCTGTTGGAACAGATCAGAATTGCTTAGCTGTTGGTCAGAAGGTTTATACCAAGAGCAAGTAATAGTCATTAAGGTCTATTTTGAGGACCTTGTTTTGGTGGTTGGAAGATTCTGATTTAGCTCTTCTATTCAATAAAAAAGTTCTAAAATGTAATTTGAAGTAAAAAAAAATGGGTTCCTCTGCCCAAACAACATTACAGTGCAAGACGAACACTGCCCAGAGATAAAAATGCCTTGTTTTAACCTAATAATAATATTAAGATGGCTTATCCCTGGTATGGTAGATGTTTCTGTTAAACGTACCGTTTGCCATTGTGATTAATATGGTACAAAGTAGCTCAGCTTAGAGATGGGCAATCTCCTACTCTTGCCCTATGGATGAATCTTTTACTTTTGGCCCAATTAAAATTTTCCCTCATTTATAATATTCTTGATATGTTACTAGTTCTTAAAATTCTATTTCCCTTAGTCTGCCTGCTTCATGTACCTTGGCTTACTCTTATTTACTTCTATAAAACTACTAAGGCAAACTACAATCTCTCCTCGTCCAACATATTTTCATTTATGTGTATGCATATGCATTTCCAGATATATCTCTAGCTGGTATATATCTAGAGGGTAGACTGCTATATAGCTAAATGCTAGATAGGATTGTAGAACACCCACATCTGAGATTTGCTTTGAAGTTTTTTTTGTTTGTTCATTTGTTTTCTTCTGAGGACATCAGAGTGTGCTTCCATTGCTTAGCTTTGCCACTGATTTCTCTTGTATAAATGAAAGTCCAAAAAGCAAACCAACAATATTCATAATATTCTAAGTGTTTGCTCAGGGATGGTTCTGAATAAATATTGCCTCCGCACAGTATACATTGTTCAAAGACTGTTCTGCAAAGAAGAATGATAAAATCTCCCCAACCCCCCGCAATTGATCTGATTTTTCTGAAAAGATCTGATTTAATTATAAAAGTGTTTTGTGAAAAAGTTAGGAGTTCAGTATCTCCAGGCAATCTGTTTTCCTACTTCCGTTATTTTGGTTGGTTTAAAGGTTGGAAAGAATTTTGCTTATCTGCTGTAATAGTTCTACAACAGCCTAAAAACAGATATTTCCAGATACTATTTGCAGCTTCAGGTTGGTGCAGTGCAGCAGGGACAATCAATCTTCACTCTCTACTTTCAAAAGTTGAATTTTATCCACAATCAACATTTTGAAAGGATCAAAGCAAAACAGTAGAATTGGGTATTCTTCTCTACTTGACGGTTTAGGTCAGATAAAATAGACTAAGAGTGAAGTATTCAAAAACAGCTCCAAAAATACAAAATCCTTTCCCATTGACAATTACATGAGAAATGAGTGCCTACCTCTAGCCCTAACATATTGTTGAACAAAAGTCCAACCTTGATTTCAAGGGAAGTTTTGAACGACCCATAAGGGACTGGAAAATTTATTTTCATTGGTAGCATTGTTCCTACATCTCTTATCTGGTTTTGAAGTCTCTATGCTTTCTCAGGGAGTTTTATCATGAGAATGTGGCAAAAGCACTATTTCTTGGTAAAAATTATAGTTCCAGAGAAAATATGATCTGTGTGTCTATCTATCTAAAATAAATTTTATATATATATATATATATATATATAGTATCAGGATGGGGTACCTAGGGGTGGCTGTGTTACCCCCAGGTCCTTAACCATGCCAGTCTTGCCCTACAAGCACCCTTGTTCTCACCTGCCATGTCTTGTTGGTATGAGGAATATAGCAAGGCTGCCCTTGAGCTTTAGTTTAGGACATGGTCAGGCTAGAACTTATTAGCCCTGTTGTTTGTAAGACCCTTGATGTCCTGCTTCACTGTGGATGGTTCCCGAGTCTCTCTGCCTTATGGGCCATATGTGTGGCTCCAACCAGCCCTTTACCATGCCTCAAGCCTCACAGATGACACTGGCGTTGTCTTGCCTAGGCCTCATATTAATTTGGCCCCTTGTCCTCACCGGGCTCTCCGCAGCCCTGTCTCTGTGCTCTTTCTGGCACCAGGCTCTCCGCAGCCCTGTCTGCAACCTCTCTGGCACCAGGGTCTGTTCCCCCCAAAATGCTACGCCCTCTCTGGCACTGAGGTCCCCATGCTGCAGTGGGCCCCAATGAGGCTGCCTCCTTCCCCAAATAGCCTCACCCAAACCACCAGTGTTATCAGACAGTGCACCAACCACAGCCAACCACCATGAGTCCCTGGGCTGTAATATAACACAGAACTCACATCATGCTCTTCCCCTTTAAAAGAGTAAAACTCCCTGTCTGAGGCTCAGTGCCTAATAGGCAAGGATACTTCATGGGATCCTGGTGTCCCTGTTTTTCTAAGAGTAGTGTATCTGACGGCCGGCCGGCCACCATATCTCTGGGCCCTTCCTTCCTGGAGGTTCCTTCCCCTTTGGCTGCTAGTAGGGAACTAACTCCCTGGTCCCAGCCCTGGGGTTTATATGGGCCTAGGGCCCTGCCTCCTCCTGCCAGCTGACCAGCTGCAGGTGCAGTCAATAGCCAATATCCTCATTAACCAGTTGCCATGGCTACCTACACCTGGGTTCCTATCTTTGCTCTACGAGGAGCAGGTACCATAGTGCCCTGCGACATATCTATATATATATATATATAGATAGATAGATATGTTGGTTTTTTGGGGGGATAGGGGAGGTGCCCCCCAATAACTAGAGCTAATATTTACCTGTTTTTTATCACAAGTAACTGTGGCAGAAGATAGCACAATTCTCACATTTAGAGTAGCCTCATGCACATGGACACAATAAGTTTTCTCATTTGAGTGAGATCATTAGAGGGTAGTCATATTTCTAGGAGAGCATGAAGGTTGAATAGTGAGTCTTAGACATCAAAATATGAGGGATAGTAATAGCCAAGGGTGAGCATTAGAAGAACCACAGGTATGGATGGGTTACGGGCATAACACCACATGCCCAACATGTGCCCTGCAGTCAATTTGAGACAGTTATAATCACATTTTTATACTAAGCAAGGGGAAATGTCAGTAACATGAAATATGCAAGAAGGAAGGGGCGGGGGGAGGAGCAGTCTCCCTAATACTTCTAACCACCAGTTGTAATAACTCTTCTCCCTTTGAATTATTTTGGTTTTTATATAATTAGGTTGCCTATCCAACTGTATTTCTGATTCTTTCTTAAACCTACTTCTGATAACTTCTCTTTATAGCCCTCCTCTTTGCCTCTAGGTGATTGTTTTTCTTTATTTTTAGGATAAAAGACACATCAGTGTTATACCTGGCATTTAGCTTAGGCTGTACTTGCTTCTTTCCCAGTTCTGAGGAAGGGCATTTTGTGCCACTAAGCTTCAGTTAACATTTCCCCTAACTATACAGTTTATATAACATAAAAGAGTTACAGAAGAAACATACTTGTTTCTTGTATATTCTCTGGACAATGACAATGAGAAAAATACTTGTGAAAATTAAATGACTGAGAGTTTTACCTTCTTCAAGAGGAAGAATGCAAGATAAATAAATGTCTGTAGTACACAGCTGTGTGCTCAAAGTCTACTTCCTGCTTGCGTGTCTCTTGGCAAAATATTTCTCTTTAAATGAAGCCTTTTCATCATTCTTTTAAATACCTTTTTAATGCTTCCAGCCAATAATCTTCTGCTGAGCGAAAAGTCAGAGGACACAGGTTGCATTGTTGTTAATTCATTTCTAGAGGGAATTGTTAGCAGTTTTTGAAACGGACTTAACATTTTACAGAGGGATTTGGTCTCTTGAACTGCATCTGAATTGCATCAATAATCCATTAAGTTACTTTAAAGTTAGGCCATATTCCCTCCTAACAACCAGGAAGTGGGGTATCTGGCCTCTAAGGGTGCTTGCACACGTGATAACCATCCTGATGTACACATCACAAAAAGGTAATTTTTGCAGCTTAATAGTGTCACACATTACATGTGTGCCAGTTTTAGAGGTTTTAAATGACTTTGCATCATTGCAAACTAAAAAGGACTGGGCCCCTTGCTGCTTCTCCCTTTAGCAAACACCTGCTGAAGGCAGCAGTGGTGATGGTCCAATCCTTTTTTATTTTGGTAGGGCCTTCCTACTTCTCCCATTGCTGGGGAGTGAGCTGACATTGGACCAAGTGGCCCCTGAGCTGGAGGGGGCTGGCCCTTCCCTCCATGGTTGTAGTGCCCCCCAGGGCTGCCTGGGTGGGCTTCTAGTGGACTGGATGCTGGCTCACCTCAGAGGCAGCACCTGGTCCAATCCAACTCTTCCTCAGGCCATCCCACTGGAAGCCCACCTGGTGCTGCTCCCCGAGTGGGCTCAGGAAATAGTTGGTCTGAGTGTAGTGCGCAGGTTTGTTATTACCCTGAAATAGAATAGTTTTCTGATAAGCATACTGTTAGGTTTACAATAATTTAGATTATTAAAAAGTATTAGCTTTACAGCTGAATACAAGGCATGACCTGTGGCCTAGCAATACAGCTGACCACAAGGCAGATTGATAGCTAAGCCTTTGCTTGTGTCAAGTAATCATTTTAACTGTATTAAGCATTTTCTGAGTTAAAAAGTGGATCTGTGTCTGTGTGCTGAAAAATCAGCTACAGCAAGAAGTAAGGTAAGACAGGGAAACCATTGTTCTGGGTGCAGTGGTTGTGTCCTTGAGAAGTATCTACTAGTGTGTAAGGTTTTGCTAACATATTATAATGTTACTGTTACTTAACTTTTAGCTTTTAAAAAAGTGCTAGTTCAGCTTAATAGAAATATGCTGTTACAAAGATTTGAAAAGCACCGCCCAAGTATTGCTTTTTTTGTTAACCATGAAGTCTAGCCTTGTTGTAATAAGTATAAAAGATCACCTCACCCTTGAGGGGGGGCCATTTTGCCTTTTGCTGGCTTTATGGTCTTTGCTCGAGCAAATAAACAGCTGTCTTTCTTTACCCGCGTTGTCTGTCAATCAAATTACAGCTAGACAACGAACCTTAGGGAGGTTTCTCCCACCACATGAGCCAGGTGCTGCCTCCAAGCTGGATCAGCATCCAGCCTGCTAGCAACCAACCTAGATGGCCTTGGGGGCGTGCTGCCACTGTGGAAGGAAGGACTGCCCCCCCACCCCACCCCCCAACAGCTTAAGGGCCACTTAGCCCTCTAGCAGTTTGCCTCCTGGTCATATGCAGGCTTCTCTGGCTCTGACAAAAAAAGAAAAAAAGGTCAGGCCCCTTTCTGTAATGTGATGGAAAATTGAAATGGTGGGTTTCAATTAGAAACCCACCATTTCAATTTAGGGGGCATACAATAAAACGTTGGGAATTAAATCCCTGTCATGTATACAAGTGCCCCAAGACTTCTGTGTTGGCATGACCAGGGATTTAACATTGCTGCCACTTGCCCCACGTTTCCATTTGCCAACTGCCATGGATTTTAGTCACCAGTGGTATCTGAAAACTGAAAATTTGGTGAGACCTGAAGGTGAGGGGGAGCAGCAGTGGTGTTAATCCCCTGAGTGCTGGCCTATGCCAACATAGCAGCTCTGACAGCTTCACTGACAAGCACCATGGGCCAGATCAAAAGGTAGGTTGTTCCACCTGTGAGGAGCCCCATCTTTTTTTTTTTTTTGCTGGGCTACAATTTCAGAACTTATGGTCAGCAGGCCTGTGCGAAGCGGCTAGTATTCACTTCAGATTCAGCCAATTCAGGGGACAGTGATTCAATTTCTTGATTCAAATCACTGTACTGATTCGATTCAGCCAAATCTGATTCTGAGATTTGGCAGCAGCCGAATCTCCAAATCTCTGAATCAGCCAGGCCAGGCCTATCCCCTGCCCCTCTCCCAGCCCAGCAATGGCTGCCCCACCTGCTCCAGCTCCCAGCACTTAGGGGAAGAAAAGCCATGGCTCCATGGGTGCTACCAGGTGGGGGGCAATCCCTGCTGTCCCCCACTGCATGGGGAGCTCTGCATGAGACCCCAACCCCCGCCTCACTCCTCCAGCCCCTTCACAGGTGCCCCACACAGGCCAGCTCTGGCCCTTTAATAATAATAAAAAAAAAAAAAAATTGGAAGAAACCTCGGAACTCACCGCTGCTGCCGGCAGGGGTGATCCCCGCTGCCCCCTGCCATGTGGGGGCTCTCCACGAGCCCCCTGAAGCCCAGAGGCTGCACCAGGAGTGGTGAATCCCGGGGTTTTTCTCAGGTGTTTTTTTTTTTAAAAAGAGCCAGAGCCCTGGCAGGCAGGGCAGCCGGGTGG
>NW_005843456.1:40475-55202 GCF_000455745.1 Alligator sinensis
TGGCTGCAGCTCCCTGATGCAGCCACCAGGCAGTGCCCAAATCATTTAAGCTCTCCCAATCTTTGCTGAAACTTTGGAGAGCTTTGAATTGATTCAGACCTTTAAATTTGGTCCCCTAGTTCAATTCAGATTCAGAGATTTGGCCACCAAATCGGGACGAATCTCCTCCTAATTGAATCACCACCTGAAGCTTCTCACAGCCCTAATGGTCAGTTATTCACGTATGGAGCTGCATACCTGCCCAACCAGAGCACAACCTACTAAGAAGGTACAGTAGCCCTATGGAAACTTGAAAGTCTATACTGCACACAGACCTGAATTTTGAGCTGTGCTTCAGTGCACATTATATAAAGTGAAACAGAATGTTTCCCCATATTAGTATCATATACATTTGGCTCACACCTATAACTTTTTTTCCTGATGGAAAACTTAGGTAAATAAAGAAAAATCTTTAACACTAACACATAGACAAATCATATCAACTTCATTTTTTCTTCCCAACTGACAGGACTCCTAGCCATGGAAATGCCTGGTATGCCCCCACGGCTGGGTGCCTAACTCAACTGATGAGATTCCACTCTGCAGCAGCTCAGGGTGCTCCCCTGTGGCTGGAAGCCCCATCAGCTGTAGGCTCTCAGCTCTTGACCTGCATGAAACTCTCCTGTGGCTGAGAGAACCATTAAGTGTGGGCTCTGAGCCACTGGGGTATACCTGGCCACATCCTCAATTCATGGTGTAATAAGAACCAGCCACAAAGTTATTACAGATTTTTGAGGCCTTTTGTGGTTTATTCCTTGTTTTATGATGTTATTAATTTGTTTTATGATGCAATCAATTGCCTTAACATGTAACTGGGTTACAATTTAAGATATGGTTAACTGGTTAATCACATATTAAGTGTTCCATGTGGCAGGGGCCTGAGTGTGAACACAGTCAACCAAAACAAATTTCTGTAATAAGCATCCTGTTTGATCTTAACATCAGGTACACAATGGGCACATCTACATGTGACATTAGTGTGAAGCAATAAACCACTGGTGATGCACAGGGGGTGCACGCAGGTGCACGTGCACCCCCTGAGCATGGCAGTGCACCCCCTATGAAAAGGCACCATGGACACTATTGGCAGCACCTGTGGGTGGTCCCCACTCACAACCCTCCCCACCCCCCACGGCCAACACTGCCAGCGGTGTCTGTGGGCAGACAGCAATGACTCCTGGCTGGTCACAAACCCCTGGCCCAAACCCCTGGTCAGTGGGGTCGCCACCCCCACCCTCCCACCACCAACAGCACCAGCAGCATCTGCGGGAGCTGCCTGCTTACAGCCGCCATGCTCCCACTGCCGCCGCACTCCTGCCACCAGCATTGCCATGTCCCCCCAGCCACTGGAGCCATGCATCGTTCATGCAATAAACTCTTGCACATATCACACAGGAGCTTATTGCTCCTGGGCACTGTGTTTATATATGCACCCAGGATCACAGCATGTGGAGCATCCCTGGCCGGCAGGGGGCCCAGTGGGTCAGTCTGCCAGCCCAGGGTTGCTCCAGCTCAGCTCAGTGTGCTGTGTAGGAGCCGACTGGTGCACAAGGGTGTTGTTGTATGGGGTTAGCCAGCAGGCAAACCTGCACTGAAGCACCCTAGAGCCCCAAACAGCCCCGTTAGCATCCACATGTGTGTTGTAGCAGAGTAAATTACTCTGCCATAGGATAATACCTGTGTTTATAAGTACTAACCTAGGGTGGAGTTAACGAGTTTATTCCTTGTTAATAGCATTATACACATAAACACTGAGACTTTACTGTGGAGTTAATTAGCCAGCTCTGCAGTAAACATCTCATGTAGATGTGCCCAATATATCTAGGAAAAGTCTTTGGATTTTGTTGTTGCTGTTCTTTAAATACACACATGAATATTTTACCTACAAACCATAACTTTCATTATATAAGGCCTTGAGGACTCTTAGGATAAGGAAATCTGAAATCTCTCATCCCTAGTCATCTCATAAACATGGTCCCTACTTTCTTCAGTTTTCCAATCTCTTCCTTGACAGGGAAATAATTCAGTTCTTACAAAACCTGTTCGGCAGGCTCAAAAGAAAAACAGAGATTACATATCATAGTACTTTCCTGTATATTTTCAGAAAATCTATTATCCAAGCTATTGCTCATCTCCCAGTGATTTTTTTTCATCACCCAAAGGGTGAATGAATCCAACATATCAATAAAGTTAAAATCTATGAAATACTTAGATAAATATACTGGTAATTTGTTACTCATAGATTATTACAAACACCTCAAAATCTATCACAAATACATTTAAAACAGACCCAAACATTTGTTTAGCTTTCAAGAGGACTTTTTTTTTTGGATACACATTTGTTCAAGGCTTGCTTCATCTCCGTATTGCTCAGACTGAAGATCAAAGGGTTTATTGTTGAAAACAAGAGTGTTTAGGACAGAGAAAGCGGTTTGTTGTACTTGAATAAATAGAAGGATTTATGTATCATATAGGTCAAAACAACAGATCCATAAAACAAGGTGACTACAATCAGGTGGGAGGAACATAGGGAGAAGGTTTGTTCCTGCTCTCAGTGACTTGCATCCTGAGGATTGCCTGGAGAATACAGGCATAGGACACAAGGGTAAGAAGGGAGGGCACTATGACACAGTTGAAAGTGATGGCACAGGTTGCAATCTTGTTCTTCTAACTGGTCCACAGTAAGGCAGAGTGAATATAAATGTTCTCTTCCCTACTGTCACCAGCAGTCCAATGAGCCAGTACACAGCAAAGAAATGAAGACACAGGGGCCTGCTCATCCTAAGTATGTAATGCAAAGGGTGGCAAATGGATATATAATGGTCATACACCATTGCAGCCAGCAGCCTAGACTCTGTAATCAGCTGGAAGCAGAAGAAATACATATGCATGCTACAACCTAAAATAGAATTGATTTTGCCATTGGAGAAGTCCTGCAGCATTTTGGGTATGGTGGGCAAGATGTAACTGAATTCCAAAAGGGTCAAGTTTGTGAGAAAGACACAATGGGGAGGGGAGGGCAATTTGTATTAAACTGATCATGATGATGAAGAGGTTTTCCATCAACACAATGATGTGCAACACCAGGAAAAAAGATAGATCTGGATGTCAATGGCACACACAAACACACATATCCCCATTCAATAGCACAAGGAGCCTAAAAATTATTTTTAATCAAGGAAAGATAAAATTTAAGGTGATGTTTCAGTAGGAAACACTGTTAGCAACTGCAGTTTGTCACCGATATAAAATAATAATCTATTTTAATATTTAGTATGCCTGATCTTCCTCTTCATAATTTTCACATTTATGAAGAGCAGGGTAGAAACAGTTATCATCTGATGTCACATTTGTGCTCTCATAACATTTTTTTATGGAGACAAAACTACTACAAGGGGGATAAACAATTGGTTCAACATTCACAAGCAAATGGTAATTATAAATGAATCCATGTCACAACTGGAGGTTTCAAGTGGAATCTGATAAGGTTGTGTTCCAGACTGGTGCTGTTCTGTAGCAAAACCCCCAGTTTTTATTTTTTTAATTTATTTTAAAATGCATTCCCTCCCTTTCCCCAACCATTTCTGACTTTTTCTCTCCTTCTCCATTCCCTCTAGATAAGTATAAGTAAGCTAAGATGTAGGATAAGCTTTAACATTTTATTTTAGGTAGTAAGTTTTATTTTTCTCTCCTTTCTTTGCAAATAAGTTCCCTGCTATTTTGATATCGATACCCACTGTTTTATAAGTGATAATGATTATGTTTGTACTGCTTTTATATTGTGTGATTAGTGTTTTAGGCCTATATATGTAAGTTAGCGTAAGTCATGTCAAGTTTCATTTTGTATGTCAAGCATCCATCTTGTGTCCTCTGTCCGGGCATCCCCTGTGTTGCAACGGTATGATTCATGTACCCCTCCCATGTAAATTGGTTCCCGGATGAATGGGAGTGATTGGGAATGATTCAAATACAATGGTAGCAGGCCTCTATTGAATGGCCTGTAACGACCAGGCCATCACCTCGCATTGATTCATCCAGGAACCACTGACCTCACCCATGAACAGAGACAAGAACCCAGCATTTGAAAGATAAAAGACCCTGCAGAACCAGCAACTCTACCATTGTACCCCACCATTACAGACACCCAAAACTCAACATCCCTGCATGGAGCACACATGCTCAGTACACCAGGGGCTGACCCTTGCCTGGGCATGCCTCCTGTCACTATGGTCACACAAGGTCTGCCCCTATAAAAAGGGGCAGTGAAGACAGACCCAGTGGGAACACCATTTCTATCTGAACCAGACCAGCTCCACGTCATGCTGCCTATCCACCCCAGAGACCCTGCCAGCGACCCCCTCTGGACAACACCGAGCTGAAGGAGACCCTGACTAGCTGTCAAGGACCAACTTTCAACCTGGGATAGGTAGATATCACCTGCACACTTCCTCCACCAATTTGGACACACACTCTCTCTCCCCTCCCGGACTTCAGCCCCTGCACCAAGCCTCTTTAACCCCTGCTGCCAGTGTGTGTGTGTGCGTGTGCACACGCAAAGGAACCAATAAGATATTGTGTCACCATCTCCCCTGTTCAATAAAACCACTGTCATTTGTAACTCTAAGTTGGGTTGTATGTTACTGAGCCCTGGTCCCTTCCCCATCTTAAATTCTGGTCTCTATCTCTCTCAGCTTCCCCACCGCCTTTTCTTGCCACCTCTCAGCTCCTCTATGTCCCTTCTCTGTTCTGCTGCAGCCTCTTGGCCCTGTTGCTTTTTGCTGTCTCTCAGTCCCATTCCTGCCGTCCACCACCTTCTTCCCACGTCTTTCTGCAGCCCTTCCCACCATTTCTGCCACTTCTAGCCTCCTGGCCCCGTTTCTGCTGTCCACTGCCTCCTGCCCATGTCTTTCCGTAGCTCTTCCTGCCACTTTTAGCCTCTCAGTCCCACTCATTTCTGCCTCCTGCTGTCTCTCCCCATCTCTCTCTGCCTTTTGTTCCCAACCTTTCCTGCCCCTTTCCCTTTCCTCTGTGTTCTCCAGCTTTCCCCCACAGTCCTCTGGCCTGCCACCAACTTCCTCACAGGTTTCCCGGCAGCCAGAGCCCTTCTCCAGCTCCTGGCACCAGCAGCCCCTCCTCAGGTTCCCAGAGCCAGCCCCCAGTTTCCTCCACATCCTTTCTAGCTCCCCTGCACCCTCTGTCCCAGTTTCCCTCTCTCGCTTACCCTTTGGCCCCCCTGTAGCTCCGGCATCAATCCTCTGTTCTGCAGGCTTTGGGCGTTGCCCTTTAATCAATTAAGGTCAATTAACCTAAAGTAACCCCCAAGCCTCAGTTCTTCAGCCCAGTTCTCTCTAGTCTACCAGTTCTAATCCCAGTCCCAGTAACTTTCACTCCCTACACTTCCACTTTCTTACCTTAACTTTTCCCCAGGTATCCTAAGTACCCCCAGCACATACATACATACACATCACAACACCCAAGTTAGGAACTCACCTGTGTATATAAATTAGTGATCCGTGTATGTGTATTGGGTGTGCAGGTATTGATAATTGATTCTGGTCTAATTTCTTTTGGTCTGTATAGTGTGTGTAGGTGCTGGAATTGGTGATAGGCATGCATTTGCCTAGGCTGGTAATTTTGGATGTGTATGTGCCTGGATAAGTAGTGTGTGTGTGCACGCCTGGTGGGGGTGCATGCACCTAGAGTGTTTATATGCACCTAGTGTATATGTGTATGCACCTAATTGATTTTTGAGTGTGTGCATGTGCAATTGTACACCACACCCTCCTGTCTAATAGTGCAATATTGAGATGCTGATGGTTGGCCTGGCCCCACAAAGCAACAGTTCAAAATGTTTACTATTTATGTGAGTGTTTGAATAGAAATCATCTCGAGTAAACTTTCTCATAACACAAAACTGGAGGACTGGAGCACAATTCAGAAGGATATCAACAGACTGGAAAGTTGAGATGGAGATAACAGGGCAAAGTTCACTACTCAGGAGGTAAACTAACCCAGCTTTTGTGCTGCTCCTGCCAGGGGCTATGCTGTTTCTATCCCTCTTCCCCTTATTTCCCACCCCCAATCCTGATCAGGATAGTTTTAGTTCCCCAACTACCCTACCCCAGAGCAGTAAAACCCCCTTGCAGATGCAAACTCTCCGCCCCCTCCCCACTCTGCAGACTCAACAGCCTCGCTGGTCCTGCCAATCTCTGGTTCCCATCCCGAATTACATAACTCAGGCTGCCCATGATGTTCTCAGCAGCAGCAAATGTCTGCACATACCATTCCTAGTTTAGTTTTAGAAGACTTAGAGCAAGCTGTCTAAACATAGACTGGGTTCAGTGTACTTTTGTATCTATTCAAAAGGAGCACTGGAGAACAAGATGGATCTGTGGTGTGGGAATTGGATGCCTGCGCTAGGTTATGAGAGAACCCCTGGTTCAAGCTCTCTCTGAATAAGGGGGAGATCAGAATCCAGGATCTCCAGCATCCTAGGTGATTACCCTTGCAGGTATGGGAGCAAAAGAAAGATCATGTGTTTCTCTGTTTCCTGTTCTGAGGCTAAGTCCTGTGTGCATGTTATTATTATTTGGATTTTGCTTCTGGGCATCTAAGCCTGCTATGTGTTCACAAGGGACATGCACATGGCATCTGGTTACTACTGATCATGCTCAGTCTGTGTAACTATGTAGCCGGAGACAGTCAAACACGTGCAGAGCTATGCAACCAGGAACAGAATGCCAGCCTGTGCATAAGCAACATTTTTGGCATTTAGATGACAAAAACTATCATGTAGACAACCTAAACATTCATGTTTTTAATTATACATTCAACAAAAATCTTCAAATATTCATCATACAAATTTTATTTTCCTCATTTATTGCAGTTTCCAGGCAATTATTCAGTCATCAATTTCCAGTTTTAAGGGCAGTATTCAAAATTCTCCATTATTCATTCTTCTTCAACCCCCCACCCACTCCCCCTGCCAACACACATGCATGGAAACAAAAAAACAAAACATTCAGAAATGGAATGGAAGGGAACCCAAAATGTTCAAGGTTAAAGCATAAATAGTCCTGGGATTAGAAATTCTCCTTTTCTGGATGAGTGCCATAATGGCTTCCCTCCCATCAATATTTTTTCTGACACCATGAATTTTGGATCCCTTTCTGCACAGTGGCACAGATTTGACTGGGAAGGAGGTTGGAGGGGGGGGGCACTTTCTGCAAAGATTAACCTATAACCTTAGGGATAGAAAACCTTCCTAGATGGCAGGATATTTCATTTTGACCTGTTAGTCTGAAAAGATCCAGTGCTCTAACCACAAGACTATTAGATAAGGTATGGGCCTTACCACCACTGCATTTTTGCAGCAGTGCTTTTAAATTGATGCAGCCTCACTGATATTCTTGGTGTCTCCTTCTCTTGGTAGCCAGGTGTCAAATTATTTTGGTGTATATAAGATGTCTTCTAAGCATAAATGCTATACCAGGTCCTTCATAGGACTTGGGAGGAGTTGTACCACATTTCTGGATCCCAAGAGAGCTTAGGTTACAAGTAGGCTAGGGCTGGACAGTTCTGTGAACACAAAGAAGATGAACAGCGAGCACTTAGAGAATTTTCAATCCAAAATTGTCCAGTGGGGACAAATGTATCTAGGATTAGATGATGCCACTGAACCTTTAAATAGTTATTAGATGGGTGTTGATCAGTGGGGAACATTTTGCTCAACTAGAACAAATGTCCAAGCTAGCTTATGTGGGTCCTTACATATAGAACAGTGTGAATTCCATTCAATCATAGAATCGCGAATAGAATCTGTGCATGTGTCAAAAACTGCACATGGCTGCACATGGATATGTGTTTTGTTGTGTAAAGTGAAATAGGATCTATCCCACTGTGCTTATTCTCCATATCTAGGTTTTAAGGCTTAAACATATTTTTATTTTGATATATGTCTGGACTCATAAAACATCAGTGTTTCCTATTTAGCACCAGGACTGGGTTTTTATTTAAGTTTAATGTAAAAAAAAATCACTGTTATATTAATATTTTTAATCAAGGCAGAGATGATGTTATTAAGTCATCAAAATTCCTGCTTCCTTACTAAGAAAATGTGAACATTGTTTTGAAAGTAAAATCGTTCTAGCTAGATGTGCACAGTCATTGCGCAGTAACTTAAGTTACTGAGCAGTCACCAAAAGTTACTGTGCAGTATGGGCATGTGTCTACACGTGCACACCCATACTGCACAGTAACTATGGTGACTTACACCAAGTTGGGAAGAAATTTGCTACCTGCATGATATAGGTAGCAAATTTACACCCACTTTGTTACACCCACTTAGTTGGGAGTAACTTTATTCCCAAGTCAGAGCACACACAACATTACTGTGCAATAATGCCTACACATGTAGATGCCAATCTAAAAGCCGCTTATGTGCAGTAAATTACTGTGCAGTAAATTACTGTGCAGTGAATGCACATGTAGGCATGCCTACTGAGGGGAAAGTATATACAAATAATAAAATACAATTCTCAAGAAACATTTGAAATTACTTATTTTTATATCAAGGCTTTTTTTCACTCTAAACATGTTTCAAATTTCAATTTCTAATGTAATAAACACATCACTTTTATTTTCCAACAAACAGGAAATCTTAACAAGACACTTAAAAGAAGAATTGTCACACAAGAACAAAGTGCTTCTTTTGAGAGAGAGCAGAAAGCTTTTCCTTGGAACTCCCCAGGAAACAGCCTTATTTGGTTGTCCTTTCCTGAGAAGACCCCCCTGGAGCCATCGCTATCATAACTTCACAAGAGACCAACCTCTGGCTTTGAGACCCTGGCTCTTCCCAGTCGCTGGCTTCCTTGTGATCCATAGCACTCTAACCTCTGGGAGCTCTTTCTTTTCAGTCAGCTCCTGGGAAGGAAGGAGTGTTTTCTTCTTTTAAAGAAGAGGAATCAGAGTGCCTTATCTCTAAAAGCATAGCAGACTGCTCCAAAAAAATGTTTTTAATTATGGCATTCTAGTTCCCTCTGTCTTCACTTGGATTTTGTTCTGTCCACCCTGGGACTATTCCTTTTTCCTCTGTCTACCATGGCAGTTTCTATTTCTGTCCGCCCTGGGATCTTCTCATGCTGTCCACCCTGGAATATTTTTTCATGCTCCCCAGCTGTCTAAGAGCCTCTTTCTTTCTCCTCAGAAACCATCAGCCACACTTGCTACAAAACAAGGCCTTGTTACAGGGTCATTTTGGGTGGCTCCTGGAGGTCTTAATACCTGGACTGTTTGTGCATTAACACTTTAAAGTGGCTTAAAGCACTTGTTATGTGGCTCAAAATTATGCCATTCCAGGACAGAGTTATCTCTGGTCTGCATAGCCAGCTCTTGCTCATTTAAGGTGTGGCCACTCCCCACAGATGTGCCACTCAACTTGAAGTCCTCAAGTATCCCAGAATGCCGGGGCCCCTCCCTGTTCTTTATGAACAAACTTTCCACCTGCAACTCCTAGTCCTTCCCCGGCTCACCAGGGGGACAATTCACAGTGACAATTCACAGCTGTACAGTTGGAGGACAATCAGAGAAGGTTTCTAGACTAAGTGTGTGACTGCTCCAAACTCTAAGCTAGCACTAAGCTGATCAACATCTGTGCAGCTCGCAGCATAAGGTGTAATAAGGTCCTTACAAAACTATAATAACCTGAGGGCAACACTCACCCAGTACAACAAAACAAAATCATGGAAAACAAATCAGGAGACAGCCTCCAGGTACTGTTGCCAGGCCCAGAGTGCCATCTCCATCAGCAGTGAAAAGAACATCTAATTAGAGAATTATTTGCAGGAATTATTTCCAGTAAATTTTAAACATAGTCAGACCCCACAGAGTGCTCCCCACTGCAATCACAGGCTAGAATCCAGCTCACTTATTCTCTGTTGGCACAGGAACAAATTACCTTTGAGAAGAATATCCCAGTACGTAACTACTTGCACAATTTTCCTAAATTTGTTTCCCTGCTTTGTTACTGGCTTTCTTCCCTGACCATTGATGTCACTTGCATCTGGTTTTTAAGTCATTTGCTGTATAATTACACACAAATATATACATACATATATTACCTGGCTAATTTCAGAGGAGCTCTTTCCTGGGACATTTTTCACCATCCACGGTATATCATTGACTACCTGGTGGTTCAAGTAACCCAGTATATGAATAGAGTAGGCACCATTATAATATTTATAGACAATGTGTTGATAATTTATTTCACATAGGTTATAAAAAGCATCTGCAAATTAATCACAAAATATATAAAATATTTTTGGATTACACAGTTGAATGATATATTTTTCTGCTTATCAGCCGTTTCAAAGTTTGCTTTACCTCCTTATTCCTCAGGCTGTAAATTAAAGGGTTCAGCATTGGAGACATGAGTGTATAGAACAGGGAAAGCAGTTTGTCAGAGCTGAGTGAGTAGAAGGATTTGGGCCTTAGGTAAGTCACAATACCAGATCCATAAAACAGAGTGACCACGATGAGGTGGGAGGAGCAGGTGGAAAAGGTTTTTTTCCTACTCTCAGCTGATGGTATCTTGAGGATGGTTTGCAGAATACAGGCATAGGACATGAGGATGAGCATGAAGGGCACCATAATGAAGATGATAGTGACAGCATAGGTGATGATTTCATTCCTGTAAGTGTTCACACAGACAAGCTTCAGCAGTGGAGGCAGGTCACAGAAGAAGGGGGTTTTTTTATTGGGGCCACAGAAGGGCAATGTGAATGTTGATGCTGTCTGCCCGACACCGACCAGCACACCCATGAGCCAGGACACAGCTAAAAGCTGGAAGCAAACTCTCCGATTCATCATGGTCATGTAGTGCAGAGGGTGACAGATGGCCACATAGCGGTCATATGCCATGGCAGCTAGAACAAAACACTCTGTGATCCCTAAAAGGGCAAAGAAATTCAGCTGCATGGCACAGCCCAGAAAGGAGATCCTGTTTTCTTTGGAGAAGAAACTTAATAGCATATTGGGGATTGTCGAAGAGGTGTAACTGATTTCCACACAGGACAGATTTCTGAGGAAGAAATACATGGGGGAGTGAAGGACAGGGTCTGCCAGGGTGATCACAATGATCAGGATGTTTCCCCCTAAGTCAATGATGAACATAAGCAGTACTAGGAAGAAAAGGGTGGCTTGGACTTCGAAGATGTTTGAGAACGGCTCAAAGAAGAAGTGTGTCACAACTGAGCGGTTCTCACCAGTCATGTCCCATTCTTGCTTTCCATCTGCAGAAATAAGAAAATAATTCATCATGAATTAGTAAGGTAGATGAACTGTCACAGGTGAACCTAGGACTTTGAAAAGCAGGGTGCAGGTGATGTAGTGCATCATGTTATAACACAAAGAATACTTTTATTGGATTAAAAAGAAACCATAAACTTATAATATGGTAGGGACTTAGGGCTATATAATTCAGTTTATGTTCCAAGAGAAAAGAAATATAACACAGCTGATATAATGTGGGGAGTTACCAGTCCTAGGGTGGGCAGGCACCTGGTGCCGGGGGCAAGGGGTAGGGCTGTTACTCCCAGCCCCACCACAGATAGAATTGCTCCCCGCACATCAAGAGGAGTCTCTTAAACACCCCATCATGCACTTTATGCATTGTCCCTATGGGCAACTGGTGCCTCCTGAGTCAGGGGGGCATTTGCCCATCCCAGTGGATAGTCAGCAACTGGTAGGGAGGATCCCCCCACAGCCAATCACTCCAATGGGGGGCAGTCTCCCTGCAGCCGACCACGCACCAACCACGGGGCAGCGTTCCTTCTAAACTGGCTGTAAGAGGAAAGGCTGCCCAGAAGGGCCAGGGACGTGCCCGGAAGTGCCAGCAGCACTTCTCCTGGTGCCCCCACTCCCCAGCCAGTGCTCTTGGGGGGGGCACCAGCCTGCCCTGCCTGCCCACCGCCTAAGTGGGGAATGCTGCTGTGAGGGGGTGCATCAGCACTCTACACATCACCACTGATTGTCCCTGCCACCTCAAATGCTCCCTGCCTCCACTGTCCCACATTATTGCACATACCCCCATGTGCAGCCCCATCCCATCATGCTTCAAACCCATCAAATCAAAGCATCTACCTCACACTGCACTGAGTCCTACTGTACCCCCTCTCTGCTCCCATGAACCCAATGTACCCTGCACAGATTTGTCCCCATCATTCCTCAGCCCCTGTGGACACTCACCATCTTGCACCCAACATCCTCTCTGAGCATTTAAACCTCACTGCAGCCCCTCACACCCCCTGTGTCCTTCTCACTCACAATCTCTCTTGCTTACACCCCACTTTAACCCACCATATTCCCCAACTCCCCCTCACTTTTCACCCCAAAACAAACCAAACAATCCTTATCTCATAAATCCTCTACCCAACAGGCCTCACTGTCTGCAAAAGCTCCCTGGTTGATTGACCCCTCATGCTCCCTGGGACCCCATTTCCCTAATCAGGGAAATTGACTCCTGTCATCCAACCATGCTTGGCCTTATGCCACCATGGTTGCACCCCTGGTTCAGCCTCCATCCTCTGCTGCAAGGAAGAACTCAGGAAAGGGTTACTGCAGCAACTTACCTCTTTGCCTCACTTTTGCAATCCCTCTTGCCTCTGACTGCTGAGCCACTGCACAACTCAGCCTGCCTTCATCCCTGCCTCTACTCTTCCTGTCTCTGACTTGTTGTGGGTTTGAATCTCCTAGGAACAAAGCCTCCCAGTACGGGTTCTTATATATCAGGACACCTTTATTGGACACACTGGGGGTAAGGAGAGAAATATTACCAAGAGTAGATAACAGGCCAAATAATTGTAGAAGAAAGAATAGCTTGATTAGAGGAAGATCAAGAAAGAACCTACACCAATTAGATAAAAATGAGCCATGAACTCAGCTAACTCCCTCAGCTGTACCTGAAGGTAACTGCTGTACCTCCTGGGTAGCTTATTTTAAACATTCATTGGAGCACGACTGCACAAGTAACTTCCCACTAACCTGAAGATCCATCCCTGTGAACTATGATATTCCAAACAAATACATAACCCTTATTCACAATAGATACATTTCCCATAGTGACCTCTGATACTGGGCTCTTCCAGTATTAGGTAATCAGTACAGGGTAACTGGTGATTGATAACTGGTTCAGGGGTAGGCGGGGGGGGGGGGCAAGAACACAGAGATCCTACTGACTTCTACTAATCAGGTCCAATATGCCTGAAAGTGGGCACATGGACCTGTGATATTTGAAATCATTGGCCGGTTTTGAGAATATCAATCTTTCTCTTACTGTTCTCTGAACTGAGAACAGAACTCTTCTGTCGCACACAGTAGAATATAGTTTATGCTGTATTCATGAGAAACTATACATGCCTCTGGTTACTAATGTAGCAAAACCCCCAGTTTCATGGACCTTCTTGTGTCCTCTACTCGGGCATCCCCTGTATGGCAACTGTATGATTCATGTACCCTTCCCGTGTAAATTGGTTCCTGGATGAATGGGAGTGATTGGGAATGACTGACATACAATGGTAGCAGGCCTCTACTGAATGGCCTGTAATAACCAGGCCATCACCTCGCATTGATTCATCCAGGAACCATGGACCTCACCCAGGAACAGAGACAAGAACCCAGCATTTGAAAGACAAAAGACCCTGCAGAACCAGCAACTCTACCATTGTACCCTACCATTACAGACACCCGAAACTGCACATCCCTGCATGGAGCACACATGTTCAGTACGCCAGGGGCTGACACTTGCCTGGGCAAACCTCCTGTCACTTAGGTCACACAAGTTCTGCCCCTATAAAAAGGGGCAATGAAGACAGACCCATTGGGAACGCCTTTTCCATCCAGACCAGACCAGCTTCACGTCACCTATCCACCAAAGAGGCCCTGCTGGCAACCCCCTCTGGACAACACTGAGCTGAAGGAGACCCTGACTGGCCATCGAGAATCAACTTTCAGCCTGGGATAGGTAGATATTACCTGCACACCTCCTCCTACAATTTCAACTCTCTTTCTCTCTGTCTCCCTCTCTCCTCCTGGACTTCAGTGGACTTTAGCCCCTGCACTAAGCCTCTCTAATCCCTGCTGCCATTGTGGGTGTGGGTGGGTGCAAGGGAACAAATAAGAGACTGTGTCACCATCTCCCCTGTTTAATAAAACTACTGTCATTTGCACCTCGAGTTGGGTCATGTTTTACTGAATCCCAGTCTCTTCCCTATCTTAAATTCCAGCCTCGTTCTCTCTCTCTCTCTCTCAGCTCCAGCTCCGCTAGTTTCCTGATCTCCTCCCAATTTCGTCTCCCCTTTTCTGCCACCTCTCAGCCTCTCCTTACTTTCCTGCTGTCCCTGCTGCCTTTCAGCCTCCCGTGCCATCTACTGTCTTTTCCCTGTGACTTTCTGCAGCCTCTCCCTGCTTTCCCACTGCCTCTGCCACCTTTCAGTCTCTTCTGCCACTCTTCCTGTGATTTTCTGCTGTCCGTCTCTCTGTTTTCAGGCTCCCCCTGCACCTGCTGTAGTCCTACCCCGCTCCCCCGGCAGCTTTCCAGGTCCTTGTGGCTGCTCTGCAGTTTTCTGCAGCAGCTGGAGCCTTTCTCCAGCTTCCAGCACCTACTGCCACTCCCTGCAACTTCTCTAGCTGCCC
>NW_005843456.1:55652-62179 GCF_000455745.1 Alligator sinensis
TGAATTAGTGAACACACACACACACACACACACACACACACACACACACACATATATATATATATATATATCATTGTGTGTGTGTGGTATATGAATTAGTAATTCATGTATGTGTATTAGATGTGCAGGTATTGGCACCTGATCCTGTCTAAATTTGGTGTGTGTAGCATGTATGGGCTTAAACTGGTGATAGGTGTGCATGTACCTAGGCTGGTTATTTTGGACGTGTGTGTATCTGAGTTGCTAGTGTGTATGCCTAGTGGGGGTGTATGCACCTAGTGAGTGTATGTGTGCTTAATTGATTTTTATGTGTGCATGTGCAATTGTGCACCATGCCCTCCTGTCTAACAGTGCAATATTGAGATCCTGAGCATTGGCCTGACTCCTCAGGGCAACACTAATGTCAATCAGAAGGAATTAGGACCTTATCATGCATAATTTCAAGGAGTCATTTTTCACTTTCCTGATTCCTTCTAGGCTGTATTTTTGTAAAGGATTTAATTTAGTGAATGCACAGAAGCACAGTGTCTCTGCCTGCCCTGCAGCAGCCAAAGATTGTGACAAGTAGCTGCATGGGATGCCAGGCTCTGTGGTACTGATGAGTGGGTTCCCCGTTTCTGCACTTGCTTCCTGCCTCCACCCCATCCCCTGCCCCCATTGGCCAGAGAGTAAACACTGAAAAGGGGGACCTGCCCACCACTGCTGCTATCCCTGGTGGAGCCTGGAACCCAGTGGAGCTGGTCCATGAATCCTGCTGCTGGAACAGGGCAGGAATAGTGGCACCCAGTGCTTAGATCAACAAGGGAGACTGCTGAGTGTGGGTGGGTCCCCCCTTCCTGTGTCTGCTCTCTTACTGGCCCCCAGTGACCCCTACTGGCCTGGGGGCTCCAGCTAAAGGAGTAGCTGTGCAAAGTGTTGGGTTCAGGCAGGAACAGTGGCAGTGGTAGCCCCTCTTCCTGTGAATTCCCCCTACCTGGTCACCCTACATGTCTCCCATTGCCCTAGGGGAAGGAGAGGTCATGGTATTAAACAGTGGAAGGGGGTTGTGACTGCAGCATCACACTCCCTGAATTTACCCTGTCCATATATGTCAGAAGGAAAATTCTAATATGAATGAAAAGGGATCACACAGACATATATATCCCCATTTAATCACCATTGCAGTATCTACAAAAACCTTTATTCAAAGGAAGATGAAATGCCAACCAATATTTCCAGTGGGATATTCTGTTCAGTTAATCATTCAAACTAATGTTAAAAATAAATATTCCCTTCACCATTTTAATATTCTCAAACTTCCTTTACCCTAGTATGCTTTACATCAATGAATCTCAGCTGTTGTTAAAGAAATTGCTCCTAATTTCTCTCTCTCTCACAGTGAAAGAAGGATCAAACTTTTCTTCATCCATAAATCCTTATGCTTTACTGTCTGCTACCCCCACCCCTATCTAATAGTACATACCAAATATCACATGAATAAACACATTTTTAGGGACCTGGCTAAGAAAATTTCTGTGGAGTTTAATGTGTTCCTGTATTACATAGATTTGAAAATCCCAGCTCTAAATAAATAAACCCTATATTATCCCTTAGAAAAATGCAATTCTAAGAAGAGTATAACTCATCCAGTGGTTATTCTGTTACACTCTTTTCAACCATGTGCATTCATTTTTTTATCAATACTAAATTATTCAAAGTGATGTAATATCATAATCAGGCATTAATTTTATTGATGGATGTGTTCCTACACCAGATCTGCACTCACAATGTCAATGAATTAGTAACTGAAGAAGATGAATGGCAATGGAGAAATAGCATGAAAAGAAAAATAAAATTACATTTTCAGATGCATGTTTTAATATAATCAGATTTTAAAACATACCTGTTGTTGAAATATTGTATTCAGTAGTTCTGAAGAAGCCACACCTCAAAGCATGAGCATTTTTGTTCTTTTACGTATCCTGTGGGACAAGCTCTCTCATGAATCCATGTAAGTGTATGACACAATAACATTTTTATTTCTGTTTTATTGCCTAACTTCTAAACAAAGGGTTATGGAAAATTTTACACTGATGAGGTTTTCAGTGGGAACTTGGGTTTTCAATGTAGCCAAACTTTTATTTTATTCTTTTATTTTATTTTTTTGAAAGTTTTGTTTTGGAAAGTGGAAGAACACCATTTTCCCTGAAAATATTGCCATTTCCAGGCAAATATTCAGTCATCAATTTTCAGTTTTTAAGTTGAGTGTTCAAAATTCTCCATTGTTCTAGTCAAGTTTTATCTATATGTTTAAAAATCTTCAAATATTCATCATACAAATTTTATTTTATTCATTTTTCTTCAATCCGCCTCCCCCTGCCAACACACATGCATGGAAACAAAAACATTTTTTTTTAATGTAGAAAAAAGCATAATTCAACATCCTGCTTGCCATCAGACAACTTGGAGGTAAATAGACTGTTCCTACTTTTATCTGAGCCTGCTTTGCATAAAATGAACTTTTCCAACCAATAAATCCTACAGCACCTTTCAGCTCTCCTGTTAAATATGAAACTCTCCTATGCCTGAGGAAGGGCACATGTGCCCAAAAGCTTGCAAATAAAGAATTTTCTTTGCAACTATCTATTTGGTGTAATAAAAGGTATCTCCTCTACCAAGAGTTCCGATTGCTTTGAACTCTAAAGTGACATTTGCACAGGCTTTAGGTATTTGGGGCCACATCTACACAAGTTGTTACTGCACAGTCATTTAGTACTTGCATACTTGAGAACTAAATGACTGTGCAGTAACTGGTGTTACTGTGCAGTAGTGTCCCCAAACAGCATCTTTGTGACACTGACTGCACAGTAGCTCATTACTACTTTGTAATAACTTGTTACTACTGTGCAGTAGCATCGTGTCACAGTACTGCGTGACACTACTGTGCAGTAGTAACAAGCAGCTGCATAGTCAACATATCACGTAGATGCGGCCTGTATCACCCCATGACATTCTACTTTGCCTCACAAAGTGACCTAAATTGCATATGCATTCTTAAGTGCCTTATGAAACTGCAGTTCCATCCTCTGTGGCTATGTGTTTCCCTACTGCACGTGGTTGCAAATGATTCAGATTTACCTCAGAAACATAAATCTATTTAAAATCCACTGTAATTTAACCACACAATGAAGCAATAGAAATACAGTACCAGGGCATTTATAGTGTCTTGATCTCCTCTACTTTTAACTATGGTGTCCTTGGTGTTTGTGTAGTTGTGTGTGAGGATATGATGTGGCAATTTGGAAGATTCCTGGAGCTAACCACTGTGTATGAATGCAGAGGGCTGGAATCAAGAGCCCAGGAAGCCCCTTCTATTCTTATGCTCATTCTTAAATCAATTAAATAATATTTGTCCAAAAACTGCAATTAGAAAGTAATTGACAATGGCAGCATTTGCCCCACCATTTGCCCAGTAACCTAAGAACTGGAAGACCTGTCAATTGACAAGGGAAACTAAGTTGCAGGTTCACCTTCATACCAAGAGATTTGAATTTCCACCTCCCACATCATGACACAGTTCTGCCATCACCGGGCCACAATTCAAGAGAGCTGGATGAGCCTTTTTGTTGAAAGAGTGCCACTAGGAACCAAGGAGGAAAGTAACACAGGGACCGAGGTAGTGCAAGTAGGATGGTACCAAACTCCATGGCTCAAATTGGTTGATGCTGTTTTGGAGGGGTCTATTCCTTCTACTCATATTTATACATTCTGCATTACAGTCACTAAACAAGGGGCACTGGGCTGTCTTTCAAAGTTCCACTTGCTCCAAATTCCCTCTTTGTGAGGCTCGAATAGATGACCAGATTACAGTCCAGATGACCAGATAAATAGTGACTATTTAGAAAATGGAAATGAAACCTCATGGATCTGGTCAGAGCAAAGCTCAAAGCCTTGGATTTTTCCTTCATAAAGCAAATAAATAAATAAATAAAGCTCATACCTTTGTAATGCTTAGCTTTCTCTAGCCCTTTGTTAGTAGTCCACCCTACCTTGTGTAACACTGACTCCATTGTCAGTTTTCTCATGGAATTCCTTCTCCAGCAACACCACACACCACACATCCAGAATAAAATATATCCACTCATAGTTTCATAGTTGTTAGGGGCTGGAAACAACCTTACAGATCATCAGGTTCAGCCCCACTGCATGTGGGCAGGAAAGACTGCTGAGATCAAATGACCTCAGCAAGATGGATGTCAGACATTTTTTGAAGATCGCCAGGTTGGGTGACTGTACCACTTCTGAGGGGAGCCCATTCCAAACCCGTGGCACTCAACTTGTAAAGAAGTTTTTCCTTATGTCTAGTCTGAAGCAATCTTCAATCAGTTTGTGCCCATTATTTCTTGTCCTCTCCTGGGGGGCCTTGGTGAATAGATGCTCCCCCAAACCCTGATGTATGCCCTTGATATACTTATAGGCTGCAACCAAGTACCCCCTGAGTCTTCTCTTCTCCAGGCTGAACAATCCCAAGTCCCTCAGCCTCTCCTCATACAACTTGGTCTCCAGGCCTCTAATCATGTGTGTGGCCCTCCTCTGGCTTCTCTCAAGCTTCTCCATATCCTTCTTGAAGTGCGGCACCCAGAACTGAATGTAGTACTCCAGTTGTGGTCTCACCAAGGCTGATTAAAGCAGGAGGATGACATCCTTTGCTTTGCTCAAGATGCTTCAGTGGATACATGCCAGTGTTTGGTTAGCTCTGCCAGCTATGGCATCACTTTGGTGGCTCATGTTAGCATGAGGTGAAGCTTCTAGATTGATGAGAAGGACTTTCCAATAGATGTAGGAGATGTTTATTTGAACCCCTTCCATCTGAGAAAGCTATTGGAATCAGATGTCCTGTTTCCTGATTGTCTAACCACAACACTATTTTTTTCTGAGAGAGATATTGGCACCGCTCCTGACAGCCACATTTTTAACAGCATAGACATACACACATTTGGAGACCCTTAAAAAGTTTCAAAAGGATGGTAGCTGTTAAGTTTCCATGATTAATTAAGTATAAGCTGAGAAGGAATCAAATCACTCCAACTTCAGACTTGGATGAAACAGCGTCAAAGTTGGGTGGGTTTTGCCATATTTGAATAATTCTAAGATCATTCACACATAACAATTATAATGTATTTGTAATAGTAAGGGCTTTGATTAATGCTCATAGCAAGAGTTTTGTATGCTGACTCCATAGTAGGCCGGTATTATAGCACGTAGCTTCTTGCTCCGTGAGGGTGACCTAACCATGAACCTAAATAGTAGAATGCTGTAATACAGTGGAATGTGGTAAGCACCAGGTGTGTTGGATCACGACTCATTCCCAAATTCTTAGCTTGAGATAACCAAATCCCTAGTTCGAGATAACGTTATTTACTCCAAACTATATAAGCTGTACATTCTTAAGTTACAGATACTTCCTCAACTCTGGCAAAAATCCTGACATGCACATAGCCCAGCGCAGGCTATCACATCCCTGGGATCGAGACACTCCGGGGCCAGGGGAACTATGCGGGATGGCGGCTGCTGCCTAGAGCTGATGTAAAGTGATCATCCTCTCTTCTCTGTCCTATTGCCTGCCTCTGCGAGTATCCTGAAATAAAGCTTTTCAAGGGTGAGAACAACCATAAGTATGTCCTTTGTTCAAGCGCGGGGAATCTTCTGAACCCAGTAGTTCATTCTAGGACAGTATTACCTGCATCTCTTTTGAACATTCCTCTTTTGAAAGGACTCCATTTGTTCATGTACCTTTTTCTACACCCACAGGGTATGAACACATGCAAAAATTAAACTGTTCCCAAATGTTACTGCTTGTGAACTGGTTCACAATTGTGTGTGCAATGCAATGGCTCTGGCATGGGGTGGGAGAAGGGAAAGGAAGATATCACCTAGCTCAGCATGCCTTGCAGTGGGTGAGTGGAGGAGGGTGCTTACATGGGTAAACACTTGTGTCCAGGAGCATCTTCATTTTTTTTTTTTTTTTACTTTTGATTCTCTCCTAAACATGAATTCAATGGATGCCTATACACATGCAGCAGGGGTTTAGGTTGAAGCTGTGTTGGTCTAAGGACATGGGCAGACAAGGTTACTTGGGTGAATTTGATATCTTTTATTAGACCAACCCAAATAGTTGGAGAAAATTTATTAAGCAAGCTTTCGGGTTCAAAAACCCTTCGTCAGGCTAAGGAAGTTTCAGCAGTTGGTGTGTGCTCTTCCTGGATGGAATGAAAAGGAAAGAAGCCAGGGGCTGGGCTGGGCTGGGCTGGGCTGGGGAGTCAGCTGCCAGGCAGATTATAATGTATCAAAAATCCAATGTCTATGTTTAGTCCATGATCTCTAGTATCCAGGAGGTTGATGAAATGGAGCTCATAGGCTCGTCTCTGGGAAGTGTTGTGTAAGTTTCCCTTGAGGATCAGGACTGAGAGATTGGAGAGAGAGTGGCCCTCCTGTGAGAAATGTGCCCCCACCGGTAATTGGGTATTTCTGTCTTTGATGGATTTCCG
>NW_005843456.1:62295-65849 GCF_000455745.1 Alligator sinensis
GAGGTTCAGTGCTTGTTTAAAGGCTAGGATGGGTGGCTCTGGGAAGATCTTTTTAAGCATAGGATCTCTGTCTAGTATGGGTTGCAATTTTTTGAGGCTTTTCCGTACAGGTTCAAGGGAGGGGTGATAGGTCATAGCCAGCGGTGTGCAATTTGTGGGGGTTTTTCTTCTGTACTGCAGCAGTTCTTCACGTGGTATCCAGGTGGCTCTTTCAAACGTGCGATCTACCTCTCTGGAGGAGTGTCCTTGTTTGGTGAAAGCCTTTTTAAGATTGGTGAGGTGGCAATACCAGTGGGGACACATTTCTCACAGGAGGGCCACTCTCTCTCCGAACTCTCAGTCCTGATCCTCAAGGGAAACTTACACAACACTTCCCAAAGACAAGCCTATGAGCTCCATTTCATCAACCTCCTGGATACTAGAGATCATGGACTAAACATAGACATTGGATTTTTGATACATTATAATCTGCCTGGCAACTGACTCCCCAGCCCAGCCCAGCCCCTGGCTTCTTTCCTTTTCATTCCATCCAGGAAGAGCACACACCAACTGCTAAAACTTCCTTAGCCTGACGAAGGGTTTTTGAACCCGAAAGCTTGCTTAATAACTTTTCTCCAACTATTTGGGTTGGTCTAATAAAAGATATCAGATTCACCCAAGGAACCTTGTCTGCCTAGACACATGCAGGGCAGGCATTTCCAAAAGCGCTGTAACTTTTGTACTTTACTTAAAGTACTTTAGGTGCAGCACCTTAAAACTTAATGAACATTCCACTGCTTAGTGCAAGTATTGTACCTTGGTATGGTTCTGTGGAGCAGGAGGCATGGGGCACTGGAGGCTTCACAATGCAGCCTGAGAATAATACCAGGCTCTGAAGCTAGTTACACCTTGTGATAGCAAGGGATATACTGGGGTAAGTGAAAGTGATTGTCCTCAGGACCCCCTTTAATGTCAATTAATCAAATTATGATCCTACTTACTTTAATGTTTCTCCAAATAAATAAATGAGATTTATACAACTTTGTTGTTGCTATTATGGAAAAACTTCTGAAACATTTAGTGGTGGCCTAGTCTGTTACCACTGTCTTCAATAATACTGTGGTAGGGCAAATAGAAGTGAAATTCAGAAAAGAGTTCAGATGCTTAAAAGTGGACACAGATGGACTTAGACTTTTAAATCCAAATAGTTTATTCACTACCATTTCCTTAAGCACCTAGCTGTGACTCTGTTTCCCCTGTTCAATGTTGAACATACATTATTGCATCTAGTTTTGTACCACACTGCCCTCTGACCCTTAAAATTCAAGATTAAGGGTGGAAAGGGAACAGGGTGGGGGGTTCCCTGCATGGCAGTGAAACTAAAAGTGTTGCTGGCCTCTGGGGCTATCCAAAGTACCCCCAGGGGTACATGTACTCCTGGTTGAAAACCCCTGCTCTATACAGCCGAAGCAATGAAGAGTACTCCCAATCTTCTCTAGCTCCTAGCCAAATTATGGCATTTTATTGAGACCTAGGATTGATGGGTGTGAACCTTCTGGTTCAAGAGGTCTGGGAACTCAGGTCTCCCACTTTCTGGGGGAAAATATGAAAAAAGATCGCCTGCCATAAAAACTACCCTCTGCCATTAAAAGAGAGAGAGAACCAGTCACCCAAACCTTAAAGAGAAAACTGAGGGTATCTTGGCAACAGAGTACTCAGTCTCACTGTTGAGAAATTTATACCCTGACTACTTGCTGATGCTCTGCACCACATTAAAACCCTAGGATATGGTTTGTAGCAATGTTGCACACATAACCTTAGGTGCCTGAGGCTACAAATAGATGTCATCAAAAGAATCGAATCAGCTGTGCCGCTGTGTATCATGGCATAGCTTATCTGTTTCATTGGGTGAAACACACATCGTCTCATGTCTCACCCTTGATGGTGCAGGAAAAAGATTGATGTGATCTCCAGAGGTTGCTTTCCTTGCTTGGCCAGACCATGTCCTGTGATTGCATAAGCAAGTCTGGCTAACCCAACACACTCCCACTCAGCCAAACACACTCCTGCAATTGCAGGGAACCAGGTTGGGCTGAATGGGGAACTCCAACTTCCATGCTTATGGAGAGGCACCCAAGATTCCTCTGAGTGCCCCTCTGTTAGCAGAGAAAGTAGGCAGCTGTCTGAGGGCTTGTGGGGCCCTCAGCCCGCCAGAGCATCTGCCCCACATTGGTGGAGTGTGTGGACAGTTTAGACTGTCCATACTCTCCCACCACAGAGCTAGTAGATGTCCACTGCAATAAGGCGGCAGAGTTTCTTAATACATTTTTTCACACCACTGATTTTCCTTTGATGTGGCATGACAAAGATTAGTAACACTTATTTGCACAACATTTTATGGAGGCACAAATGAGACATCAGGCAAAGTCTGGTTTCACCTTGAGTCTCAGTGGGCAGTTTCAGGCTGTGAATTCCACTCTTGCAAAAATGCCTGATGAAACACTGCAGGCACCTCAGTGTCAAATATGTAGGCACCTGAATGCTAGATTGGCATCTAAAGCCTACAGTTCAGCAACTAGGGTCTCAACACAGGATAACAAATAACATTTGTGGCAGTTAATATTGCAAAATATCAGAAGCCTATTAGACTTGCACATGCTTTACTTCATGATGCTGCCTGGCTTCCCAATAAATTATTTTTAAAAAGCAAAGCAAAAAGAAATTAAAAGACAAAACAATAAGGATGTAGATAGCAATTGATAGAAGAAGTTAAAAAAGAAAATGGTAAAAATGCAAAAAGTAAAGATCAAGAGAAAGGAAAAGAATTAACCCAGTTCAGGCTATCTGTATTTTGCCCTTTTTTCCTTATCTCTCTAAAGCTGTGGTCTTCAACCTTTTTAGACTTGAGGCACCCCTGGATAGACTCAAGGCACCCCTTAAGAAATGCCAGCAATTATTTTTCTGTTGCAAAGAACTGAGAAAAAACACAACTATAGATTTCTATTTGACATTTCCGGGTTTATCTTGTGAATCATGTTTGTAAGCCTAACAGTGCGAACATTGTATGGCACTCTGTGACACCCCTGAAAGCATATCAAGTCTCACCTGTTTTTTTGTATAAAGTGTTTTCCAGGGAATCAACAGGATAGAATAGGAGCACACTTCAACATCTAATTCCACTTGTGTCCCTAATAGGTGGAATAGAATCTTGCTCTTTTTGTCTGAGCAGGAAAAGTAAATGAATCAAAGTAGATTTCTGACTGTTTACATCAAAACTTTGCCAACATCTACACATTAGGGTTTAGATCCTATTCCACATACCATGTATCTGACTTAGATCCTATTCTGTTCTGTTACATTCCCAAAAAATAGTTAATATAAAATGTTGGTGGGTCTTTTTTGGTTTTATTTAGTTTTGCTTCCTTTTTTTGGTTTTTGTGACTTAGGTGTAAGGCTAAGATGATGTGTTACAAATGTAGGAAAGTTATTGTTTCTCCAGGGACCCTGGCAGGGTGGAATAAGATCACAGTTAGACACCTAGGGCATTTATATATGTGCTCCAGAGGGCGGGGGGG
>NW_005843456.1:65859-69298 GCF_000455745.1 Alligator sinensis
TGGTGGCTTTAATTAAAGTGGCCCTGAGAGCCACTCTAATTAAAGTGCCTGGATCATCTGTGTATCAGTATCCCTGCTCTTAAAAATGGCACCAGGGGTGCTTTATCTAAAGCTTTTATCTAAAGCTTTATCTAAAGCTCTTCTGATGAGCTTTAGACAAAGCAACCCCACTGCCATTTTTAAGTACAGGGACACTTATACACAAGAAGCTGAAGGCTGCTGGAGTGTGGTAACTACCATGCTCCAGAAGACTTGATTAATCAAATTTGCTCCAACTGTAATTACAGCATTTTGGAGTGATGGAATCAGGGTTTTAATTTCCTTCTGCTTCTCTAAATCATTATTTATCTTTTTAATCTGATGTGAGACCTATAATTATGCTGGTGCAAATGTTTTTTCTTGCATCATTAAAATTACAAAGCAACTCCAATGTGTAACAGCAGGATGTGGCCTGCTACATTTCTTATTTGTTGTTCTGAGGCATGCTGTTCAGCTTGTAAATGTGAATTTAATAGCATTTCTTAACTGAACTATAGGTCCAGATCACGTTTCAAACCAGTGAGGTTTAGATTTGGTAAATAACATTTATTAAAGCAATCAGTATTTGCAGGTGTTAAATTCCTTTATAGACATGTGACACAAGCTTTTAACTAGCCTGAGCAAGGACAGAGTCACAGTGGAAAATATACGTTTCTTTTGTATTTGCAACAGTCTGGTAAATGACTTCAGTGCAATTACTCCAGAGTTACTGTGGTATAGCTGTGACAAGAATTTAGGGGAAAAGATCTAGATTATCGCACTTTCCCATCAAATGTGGCTGGTGGAAAAGAGTTGAAGAAGAAAGTAACAATGTATTTATACTTATTTTTGGTAAATCACTAATAATCTTGTAGCTTTCTTTAGCTCCCTGTGTGACTGTAATGAAAGTTCAATTCATTAGCACTTATATGGAGTCCCTTTCAATCTCTCATTGACTTGGCAGCTACATTCAGCATCACCTTGATCTCAACAGTTCTGAAAACTGATCTATATAATCTGACAATTAGGGAGAAATTACATCACAACAGGCCCCAGTCCTACAAAAGTCCTCAGCACCTGTAATTTCTATCAAAATCAATAGAAACTGGGTTGTGGGGAGGGTGGCTTTCTCTCAAATGATTGTGACACGGACCCCAGAAATGAAAATACTTACAGGATGGTCTTTAGCAGTCCTTATTTTCAATTTAGCTTGCTTATAATTGCAGTGGCATTTTAATTAGCTTCCTCTGTGATTCCTCTTCCCTACAGCTTTTGGCGATTGATGATATGTTACTGCTGTTGTTTTTTTAATTTTTGTTTCTGTAATCAAAGTGCTAGACTTCAAACTGATCAGAGGATTAGTATAGTGTAAATCATCAATTTTTTTAATTAAAAAGATGGATTAGAAAAGGCTTCAGGGGGATGATACCTAAACTATTTCAACCAGCTGTTTGTTTAATCTACTGTTAAAACCTTCCGAGGAGATTTCACACCATCTCTGTTCCTTAACCACCCTTATAATTATCAACTTCTTCCTCATATCTTGCCTAAGTTTCCCTTGCTGCTGTTTAACACTGCTAAATCTTGCCCTGTTTCCTGCAGTAACAGAAAATAATCTACAAGTTTCCCTCACTTTATGTTGTACATGCATTCCTGGAGAATGGCGCATAATCCAAATTTGCATAAAGGGAACCCACTTTACAATGTAACAAATAGGAATATGTTCCAAAACGTCAACTGTACTGACCCCCAGACCCATCTCTACCACTTTTACAAGACAATTTTGGTGCTCGCCAACAGCAGAAGTACACACAAGCATGAGGTAGTGGTGAATGTTACCATAATGGGGATGGCAAATACAGAAACACGGGTTGCAGACAATGAGCGAGGAGCACAGATACACACAGGAGACTATGTTCTGGTGTGCATCACTCCCACAATGCACTGCACAAAGCAGCTGACCGTGGGCTTCTACCACACCGATCACAGAAGAGTGAATTTACCTTGCATATAAAGAATTTTTGGTATAAAATGGGTCATCGCATAAGAGCAAATTCGCACGTACAGAACCTGCATAAAGCAATGGGAAACCTGTACCTCTATCCTCTTTATAACCAAGCTGATAATATTTGATGAGTGCTATCAAATACCCTTGTCTAGCTAGGCTGGCTTCATGAGGGAAAGATTTAAAAATGAAGAATCAAACCCCACAATTTTATGGAGAGTTAAAGCATTTTGAAAAAAAAAAAAAAAGGTATGACTCTCAGTTACAGTAGTTTAAATGTGAAGTCCTCCAAAATCACTGGAGTTACTCCAGGTTTCCAGCAGTGCAACTGTGAGCTGCATTCTTACATTTTTGGAACATACATTATCATAATTATAATATTGATTAATCATTTTGATCCAGAGTGCTATGTTTTGTTTTTGTTTGTTTTTTTTTTCTCTTCTGGTGTGATGCAGTGATTTGGGTATACAGGATTAACAGGTGCTTGCTAGAACTGGGAACATGTTGGAATCAAATAACTTTTTCCCCATATCTGAAAATTTATCTTCATAATTCCTTAGTCAGAAACCTGAGAATGAACATACTATATGATATGCATTTTGTGATGAATATCATATATTTGAAAACCTGGCAAATTATAATTTTTCTTTGTTTACAGAATTTATTCAGGATTCAGAAAGGATTATTTGCATTTCAGACAGGTGCATTCCAAAACATGCCAGTAGTTATAGCAGGCCAAATACTTAGCTGGCATACATTAGCATGTTTTCATTAAAGTCAATAGAACTACTACTGATCTTCACCCAAGGGTACTAAAGGAATTGGCCGGTGTCATAGTGAAACCATTGGCACCACTGTTTGAGTGCTCATGACACTCAGGACAGGCCCCAGAGGACTGCAAAAGGGTCAGTGTGGTCCCTATTTTCAAGAACAGGAGGAAGGAGGACCCGGGTAATTATAGGCTAGTTAGTCTCACCTCTATTCTTGGCAAGACCTTAGAAAAAATCATTAAGGATGACATTTGTAGGGGGCCTGTGGGTAATACAATGCTAAGGGGCAACCAGTATGGGTTTAGAACAGGCAGGTCTTTCCTGACTAACCTGGTTTCTTTCTATGACCAGGTCACAAAGTGCTTAGATGCAGGAGTAGATGTAGATGTTATTTACTTGTTTTTTTTTAAAGGCTTTCGACACAGCGTCACACCCAATTCTTACAAATACACTAAGTAGCTCTAAAGTGGATTTTTTTACAGTCAGGTGGGTGGAAAACTGGCTTATGGGGTGCACCCAGAGAGTGGTGGTGGATGGGTCAGTTTCTACCTGGAGAGATGTGGGCAGTGGGGTCCCCCAAGGCTCTGTCCTTGGACCAGTACTGATCTATATCTTCATCAGTGATTTGGATGAGGGTGTAGAAAGC
>NW_005843456.1:69308-69902 GCF_000455745.1 Alligator sinensis
ACACCAAACTATGGGGTATAGTAAACATACTAGAGGGTAGGGAGCAAATTCAGATGGATTTGGACAGACTAGGGAAGTGGGCAGAACAGAATAGGATGCAATTTAACAAAGATAAATGCAAAGTGCTGCACTTTTGAAGAAAGAATTATCAATACACCTATAGACTGGGAAGTACCATTCTAAGTAGAACAGCAATGGAAAGGGATCTCGGAGTCATAGTTGACCCAAAAATGAACATGAGTCGCCAATGTGATGAGGTAATAAGTAAGGCTTTCTTACTTATAGGTAATAAGCACGCTTTCTTGCATTAGGAGGTGCATCACGAGCAGGTCTAGGGAGGTGCTCCTTCCCCTCTATGCAGCATTGGTGAAGCCGCAGCTGGAGTACGGTGCCCAGTTTTGGGTGCCACACTTCAACAGGGATGTGGATAACCTGGAAAGGGTTCAGAGTAGGGTTGAGGGCCTGCAGGTAAGATCCTATGAAGACAGATTGAGGGACATGAATCTCTTCAACCTCAGAGCTGGTAAGTACTAGGGGTGGGGGAGGAAGTTGGGAGAGGGGACCATGGGGGGGACCCCTGCCAGCCCCCTGACC
>NW_005843456.1:74017-83096 GCF_000455745.1 Alligator sinensis
ACTCTTTCCAAATTCACAGATGACACCAAACTATGGGGTATAGTAAACATACTAGAGGGTAGGGAGCAAATTCAGATGGATTTGGACAGACTAGGGAAGTGGGCAGAACAGAATAGGATGCAATTTAACAAAGATAAATGCAAAGTGCTGCACTTTTGAAGAAAGAATTATCAATACACCTATAGACTGGGAAGTACCATTCTAAGTAGAACAGCAATGGAAAGGGATCTCGGAGTCATAGTTGACACAAAAATGAACGTGAGTCGCCAATGTGATGAGGTAATAAGTAAGGCTTTCTTACTTATAGGTAATAAGCACGCTTTCTTGCATTAGGAGGTGCATCACGAGCAGGTCTAGGGAGGTGCTCCTTCCCCTCTATGCAGCATTGGTGAAGCCGCAGCTGGAGTACGGTGCCCAGTTTTGGGTGCCACACTTCAACAGGGATGTGGATAACCTGGAAAGGGTTCAGAGTAGGGTTGAGGGCCTGCAGGTAAGATCCTATGAAGACAGATTGAGGGACATGAATCTCTTCAACCTCAGAGCTGGTAAGTACTAGGGGTGGGGGAGGAAGTTGGGAGAGGGGACCATGGGGGGGACCCCTGCCAGCCCCCTGAGCCCCATCTGCTCCTCTGGCACCCGTCCAGTCCTCCAGCCCTGCCATGGCTGCCCCTGCCCACCCCAGCTCAGTACATGCAGCATGGGGCAGCAGGGATCGCCCCCCACCCGGCAGCACCTGCTGAGCTGGGGCTTTTTTCCCCCCAAGTACTAGGAGCTGGGGCAGGCAGGACAGCCATTGCTGGGCTGGGAGAGGGGCGGCGGGTGGGCCTGGCCTGGCTGATTCAGAGATTCAGCAGCTTCCGAATCTCCGAATCAGATGTGGCTGAATCGAATCAGGACAGTGATTCGAATCACCAAATTGAATCACTGTCCCCTAATCATCCGAATCCAAAGCAAATACTAACCACTTCGCCCAGGCCTAATACTTTCTTATCTACCCATTCAGTGTAACTAAGATGTTTTGAGTGTGGCACCCACCCCAAGGCACTGACTAGGAGGGATGCCAGGATTCCTTCTGTGGAGTCCTGGCAGCAGTGGGGGAAGCTCTGAGCATCCTGTGCTGGTCCACAGGAGCTGCACTGTACAACTAAGCACAGCACCAAGTGTCTTGGAAAATATCAGCACACAGAGTATCATATTTACTCTAATCCAAAAGGAGGTCCTTTACCCTGTTCAACATGGAGAAAAGAAAGCCTCATCTTAGATTTGAGCATGGCCATTAATGATCTGGAAGATAGGATGGATTGTACCCTCAGCAAGTTTGAAGATAACACCAAGCTCAGGGTTATAGTAAATACACTGGAGGGTAGGGCTAGGATTCAGAGTTACCTAGACAAATTGAGTTAATCACCTGTCTGCCTATCAGTGTAGTAGGGTACAGGCAGGCTGGGTACCTGAATCTACTCTTTGCTATTTCCCAGCATAGCAGTTCTGACCCAGGGATCTATTTATAGGTTGGTTGTAGGGGCTAGTCACAATAAGATGACTGACTTGTGAAGTATACCTCTCCTGCTGTGTACTCCCTCCTCCCCTGCCATGCCTCTCTAGTGTGCCATCTCAACCTGCCAACTCACTTGGAACATGCTTTTGGAGTGGTTCACCTGCTGAGGTCTGTGTAGCTGATTGTAGTTCTTCTCGCATGAGCTATGGGTGCAACAGGTATCTCCCTCATAACTGGTATGTCCCCCAACACATATCTAGGTGGGTTTTTTGGGAGTTTGTCCTCTGGGGCAAAGGAGGAATCTTGGAGTGGATGGATGGAGGCCGGGGGAAGGCAAGAAGCAAAGGGAAAATGTGGCAGAGTTTGAAAGGATATTGGCCCTTTAAGAAACTTGTAGAAGTGGAATTACGTTGGTCGGACAAAATTAGCTGTGGACACTGGATTAGAATCCAGGCTCAAAACAGTCAGACTGTAGATTTGTCTCCAGGTTTTACACCTCTGTTTTAGTTTATTGTATTAATACAACATAACTTGCTCCTGAAAACTGAACCCACAAACACCAAAACAGATGCTGGGGGTCCTCCTGAGCATGTGCACTTTGCCTAGCAGCAGAATCTGTGATTCTGAGCAGATGCTTGTTGATGGCAACAGCAATCCAGGTCTAGGGCAGCCCTTTCTCTCCTGCTACAAAAGAAAACATGCCTTTTCTTCTACCAAAGGAAGGGAGCCCTCATAAGTCTCTTGAACAATGACTAAATGCAAGGCTGTACACCTGCTAGAAAAGAGGAAGCACCCTTGATATACCATGGGATGAGATTGAGGGAAATCTTTCAAAAATTTAGGGAATCTGGTGTCTTCCTTCCTGCTGCAACTGGGAAACTGAAGGGAAACTGAAGGGAAACTGGGAAACAGAAGGGGAGAACTATGATTTAGGGCTGTGTGTGGATGCTGCTGTGCAGGCCCTGCCTTCCATTGGCAGTGTCTGAGCTGTGCCTTTTCTTCTATGTGTTTTTTTTGCATGGACTTTTTGCCAGCTGGTTTCACTTACTATACATGGGGTGCTGGGTAAGCATGACCAGAGTCAAGTGTTGGGGTATGTGTATTCATCCTGTCTGCTGAATGACATGGAGATACCACTGAGATCTCCCCAGATGAGTCTGATAGGTGCCGATTTCTTTGAACAGTCTGATGTAATGATGCCCAGCTAAGGTGGCCATCATAGAGGACATTCTGGTTTTTTGCTACCCTGATGCCTGTATGTCCTCTATTTTTCTCTTCAGGAGAAAAATATAGGACATAAAGGCATCCAGTCTCATATCAAGAGAGTAAAGAGGATGCCCGGATTATCTTCTATGATGGCCACCTATGCCCAGCTAGGGTTGAGCTAGTCCCAGGACCTGGCTGGAGGTAGTCAGGCAGTCAGACTGAATCATGGCCTAGGAAGAAGCTCTACTCAGTTTGACTACCCATGATTCAGCTTTCCTGGTCTCCCTCACCCTCACCTTTCACACCTTTTGAACAGCAGTACAGGTGGTCTTGAGCATTTTGTAGAAGCAACTTCCTTTATGACCTAAAGCTCCCTATAAGACCACCCATTGCTTGCTTGTCCACTGGTGTGTACAGGTCTCCTATGAGTATCTCGTTTTCAAAGATGCAACTTTCTGAAGATCCCAGAAGTGTCTCTGGGCTTGGACTGTGTACCCTGTGGGCAGGTTGCATTCTAGATCACCCAGCAGCAACAGAGAAGTGATCAATTATCTTCTATGGTATGGAATTTCTGGCATGCAAAGAAGAAGAAATACAGGCTAGCAGGGCAGGGCTAAGCACCTGACTCATGAGGAGGCCTCTGGGTAAGGGTCATTTGGATTGCAAGTTTGGACTTAGTTGCCTAAAGTTAGCAGGGTGGATTTTTAAGTGCCAACATCCTTTTTTGGACAGGACCTAGAGAGAGTAATACAACTTGCTCATGGTCATTTTGGCACTTACCAATGGAGTTGGGGACCAGTCCCCAGTCCCTGAATGCCAAGACTGGTCCCAGCATCATGACCAGACCACTGTTCTTACTGCAAACAGAAAAATGTTTGAAACCAAGCTGAGTAGCTTAGATGTACCCAATGTTAATCAAACTCACTTTTTTGAGCAACCCATTGCAAGGCTTCATACACAGCCTGACTTACTAAACTAGATTGAATTTTTTAAAGCCCAGCTTGGGGGGCACAGGCAGATCCCCTTTTTCTCATTATACTTTTCTGACCACCAAAGAGGACATTATCATAAAAAAGGAAGGCAACATGTAGCAGTATTTTTTGCATTTTTAATTGAAAAAAAAAAAAAAACCACCGTGGAATAAATATTTTAATCAAAGCAGTAAAGAAGTTATTAACAATATCAGTGTTCTAATTTTTCTATACAGTGAATAAAATTATATGTTTAGAAAGCAAAATTATTACAGTTGGTTGGTGAAAGGAAAAAATAACAGAATAAAATAAAATATAAAGGGAAACAGTCACTTTGGTGTCAATGTACAGTAAACTGACTGAAAAGAATGGCTCATAGGTTATAGTATAATTATATTTTTTGGCAAAGACCCTTAGCTGGAGTATATCACAACATGGGCTTAAAAAGCAGTTGAATGGGGAAAGCACAATTAATTTGAAGGAAAGGTAGGTAAAGAAAAGGAAAAGTGGGGGGGAGAGAAAAATAAAAGAAACTTGAAACTGGAAAAGGTAGAAAATAAGTTAAAAGTAAAAGAGAGAACAGGCAAAAAGTAGGATAAAAAGAAGTAAAAACATGGCAGCATGGGAGAATAAAGACAGGAAAAATGAGGCAAGAAGAGAGGATTAAAAAGAAAGTAACGGAAAACTTTCCATTCAAATCTAGCTGCATTTTGGCCCTTTCTTCTGATCTCTTTGAAGTGAATCCAAGACAGATCTTAAGCATGAAGCCTGCACCTCTCTATGGCTCCAAAACACAGTTCTCCCACTGTCAGATGGATGCAGATGCCATATGATTGTTCTCACTGGATCTGCAGGTCCTCCCCTCTGACACTTTGATCCTGGATAGTTATGCCTAAGCACAGCTTTCTTAAACACAATAGATGGTCTAATCTTAACTTGGGGAAAGGGTAAAGAAGGGGAAAAAATATTTTAAAGCATCAGAAAATAAAGCCTGATGCCCAAAATTTTTAACATAAATCTTTCATATCTTTTGAAAACAAATCATCCATTGAGAAGTTCTGTCCCTGCTTTCATTTCCATTTAAAAAAAAGTTTCTTTGTTCTTTAGTGAGGTTGCCTCTTACATTTTGTGCCTGTGCATGTCCTCAAAGGAGGGGGAGATTCCATTCCCCTTGGTGAATGAATACCACATGCACTATTTTCAATACTCAGGAAAATATACTGATTGTAAGTTACTCACAAATTATTTCAAGGATCTCTTTCTTGATATCAGCCTTCTCAAGGCCTGCTTTACCTCCTTATTCCTCAAGCTATAGATTAAAGGGTTCATCATTGGTGACATCACAGAGTAGAAGAGAGAAAGCAGTCTGTTGGAATTGTGGGAATGGCTGGATTTGGGCATCAGATAAGTCACTATGGCAGGAACATAAAATAAAGTGACCACAAGGAGGTGGGAGAAGCAGGTGAAAAAGGTTTTTTTCCTGCCCTCAGCAGAAGGCATGTTGAAGATGGTATGGAGGATCCAGGCATAGGACACAAGTATAAGTAAGAAAGGCACCATGATGAAGACAACAGCAATGATATAGATATGAACTTCAATCCTGAAAGTATCCACACAGGCCAACTTCAGTACTGGGAGCTGGTCACAGAAAAAGTGGTTTATGATATTGGGGCCACAGAAAGGTAGAGTGAATATGAAAGTCATCTGCCATACATTCACCAACACTCCCAAGAACCAGCATGCACCTGATAGCTGGAGGCAGACGGTGTGACTTACCATGGCTGTGTACCTGAGAGGATGACAAACAGCCACATATCAGTCATATGCCATAGCAGCCAGCAGGCAACATTCTGTGATTCCCATTAGGCCAAAAAAGTACATCTGCATGGCACAACCCACAAAAGAGATACTCCTGTCATGTGCAAAGGAGTCCACCAGGAACTTTGGAATGGTGGAAGAGGTGTAAGCAATTTCCAGAAAGGACAAGTTCCTCAGGAAGAAGTACATGGGGGAGTGAAGGGCTGGGTCAACTACACTGATCATGATGATGAGGAGGTTTCCCACCAATGTGGAAATGTACATAAGCAACACCAGAATGAAAAGGACAATTTGGACCTCCAAGGCATTGGAGAAAGGCTCGAAGAAGAAGTATGTCACAGCCATGTAGTTCCCACTTGCCACTGCTCCCCTTGTAATCTCCATCTGGAAAAACAAGAAAATCATGCTTTTTATTGTTAATCTGGATGAATAAGGGGAAAACAAGAAATGCACTTATGGCGCTACTGTCTATTACACTGGACCTTTTTCTGCACATTTTCATAACTATTATCATTTATGTGTATCTGTGGTTTTTAACTCCAGGTTATATTTTGTATGGTTTTATAATTAGCGGGGCATAAATACTGAATACAAACAGAAACTACAAAGATCTTTTGCTAGTTCACAGTGAATCCAAACAAGCCATTCAAACCCACTGCACCCAAAGCACAGACCCTGCTTATCCTCTCCCAAAAGATTTAAAAATCATATTCAAAGAAGGATGTATGTTAGGCAGCATTACAGGAACAGTTTCTCTTTAGTTAACACTTCCTTTTCAGCACCACAGGAAATTATGATCCCATATCAAAGTTTAATATGCGTGATGTTACTCTACATTACCCAGCTTTAATTCAATGACATATATTGGTCCATAGTACGATTCTTACTAATTTCCATGTATTAGACTGAAAGCCTGACCAAGTGTGAGAATTTAAGCTGTCCATTTATCTAGCATTTTCCTGCAGCACTCATTAGTTTGTAATCATCAGTTCACTACTTTCTTCAGACATAGAACTAGCCTAAATTCAGTGGAGATTGCTACGTAGTTCCCATATCTTATACTAAGGAGATCACCTCTAAATGGTAATTGATGGTATTAGTCCACAGAAATCACATTCTAAAACAAAAGAACACTCACCAGGATGCTCAGCTTTCTTCTTTAGCTTGCACCCTTTGCATTGATCTTTATTAATACTAAATAGATATAAAATGATTTTATATCTGATTTCTGTACTCATTTCACTAAAGCAGACATTTTGCACCCAGTCTGCACTTAAATAGACCAGATGGAATTGACTGCATAAGTTGGACTAACATTTAGAGAAAAACTAGATATTGAAAACATTCTATTATAATCATGGTTTAAAACTCACCTGTGCTTCAGAGAAGAGTGTACTGAGTGAACAAAGAAGCCACACCTTGATTTATGAGTATGTAAGTTCTTTTGTACCTCCACTGGGACTGACTCTCTCATGTATTGGCTCTTTGAAAACATTTTTTCCCCCCGATTTCTCTCTGTCTGTATATCCATGTTTCTCTGTCTCTCTTTTTCAACATTTTAGATAATGTAGGCCTTAATATTCAGATAAGTTTCCAAGCAGAGCCTTAGCCACAGCTAATTTAAAAATGTCTATTGAATCTTTTTTTTCAGTAGCAAATCTGGTGTTCAACAAAGCCAAACCACTGAGAGAAAGCCTTTGCTTTCTCTCAGAGGTCTGGAGAGCAGGTCATAGGAGGAGAGGCTGAAAGACTTGGGACTGTTCAGCCTAGAGAACTCAGAGGAGAGTTAGTGGCAGCCTTTAAGTATATTAGGGGTGTGCATCAGGGCCTGGAGAAGTATCTGTTCACCAAGGCACCTTGTGGGAAGACAAGAAACAATGGGCACAGACTGATAGATAACTTCAGATTGGACACAAAGCAAAACAACTTTACATTTCAAGTGCCAAGTATCTGGAACAGGCTCCCCACAGAAGTGGAACAGTCCCTCACCCTAGTGATCTTCAAAAAGGATCCTGATGCCCACCTGGCTGGGGTCATCTGACCACAGCATTTTTTCCTGCCCAAGTGAAGGGAGGCCTGGACCCAAAGATCTTGTAAGGTCCCTTCCAGCCCCTAACATCTATAAAACAATGAAACTATGAAGAGAAGTAAGAAGCTAAAAAAAAGTTCTGCTAAAATTCTCAGTTCTCAGTTCTCTGCCACAAATATTTCGTTTGCACCAAAGCATTTTCCGTATTTAGTTCTCCAGTGCTCACAATTTGCTTTCTGATTTTCATTTTTCTTAAGAACAATGTTTTCTGCTCAAACTTTTCTTTGCAAATCACCATACGTTTCTGAGCAGCCTTACCTTGAAAACTATTGCAATATTCTGTGTCCAAGCTTCTGTAAATCATAAAGGAATTTATTGGGGTAAGTGAATGTGATTGCCATCAGGAACCCCCTTAATGTCAATTAATCAAATTCTAAGCCTACTTATTGTAATATTTCTCCAAAGAACTAAATGAAATTTATACAATGTTGATGTTGCTATTAGGGAAAGGCTTCTGAAACATTTAGTGGTGGCCTAGTCTGTTACCACTGTCTTCAATAATACTGTGGTAGGGCAAATAGAAGTGAAATTCAGAAAAGAGTTTGGATGCTTAAAAGTGGATGCAGATGGACTTAGACTTTTAAATCTAAATAATTTACTCACAACCATTTCCTTTAACCCTTATAGGGAGTCATTCCATTTGGCTTATTGGGTATCTAAGTGGACTTAGGCACTCTGTTCCCACTGTTCAATGCTGAACATACATTAATGCATCTAGTTTTGTACTGCACTGCCCTCCGACCCTTAAAATTCAATTACATAAAATTCGTACATATGCTTGATTATGGGCCCTATGCAATTGTTATGCTCACACAGCAACACACATACACTGATATTATTTTTGGCAGTCAGTGACACTTTCATTCAAAAATAGTGATAGTGTGGTGCTGACAGTGCCAGTTTTTCCATAATGCTCATTGGTTGGATCACTTCTCCAAGCAGTGAGATATCTCTATGGGCCAACGAGAGGCAAAGCGCTGCTCGACCTGGTACTGGCTACTGGGGATGACCTAGTCGGCGACCTAGTGATCGATGGGAAGCTGGGTGACAGCGACCACGAGCTGATCACCTTCACCATCCGCCGAAAAGCTGGCAAGTCGGTCAGCAACACGCAAGTCCTTGACTTCAGGAAAGACAACTTTGACAAGCTCAGGAGGCTTGTCAGTAAGGCCCTAAGGGACCGTGACCACAGGGAGAAGGGAGTTCAAGAGGAGTGGTTGCTCCTCAAGGGAGCGATCCTCAATGCACAAACTAAGTCTATTCCATCTCGGAGGAAAGGCAGCAAGAGGGCACAGCAGCCCCCCTGGCTCTCCAGGGACCTAGCAGACCTCCTGAGGCTAAAAAGAAAGGCCTACAAAGGGTGGAGGATGGGAGTCACCTCCAAGGAGGATTATTCTGCACTGGTCCGGTCCTGTAGGGAGCAGACCAGGAAAGCCAAGGCTGCAACTGAACTCCAACTAGCTTTGAGCATCAAGGACAATAAAAAGTCCTTTTTCA
>NW_005843456.1:84177-98675 GCF_000455745.1 Alligator sinensis
CCGGGACGTCATTCTCCCGCTGTACTCGGCCTTAGTGAGGCCGCAGCTGGAGTACTGTGTCCAGTTTTGGGCTCCACAATTCAAAAAGGATGTGGAGAAGCTTGAGAGAGTCCAGAGAAGAGCCACGCGCATGATCAGAGGTCAGGGAAGCAGACCCTACGATGACAGGCTGAGAGCCCTGGGGCTCTTTAGCCTGAAAAAGCGCAGGCTCAGGGGTGATCTGATGGCCACCTACAAGTTTATCAGGGGTGACCACCAGCATCTGGGGGAACGTTTGTTCACCAGAGCACCCCAAGGGATGACAAGGTCGAATGGTCACAAACTACTTCAAGATCATTTCAGGCTGGACATAAGGAAGAACTTCTTTACTGTCCGAGCCCCCAAGGTCTGGAACAGCCTGCCACCGGAGGTGGTTCAAGCGCCTTCATTGAACACCTTCAAGATGAAACTGGATGCTTATCTTGCTGGGATCCTATGACCCCAGCTGATTTCCTGCCCTTTGGGCGGGGGGCTGGACTCAATGATCTTCCGAGGTCCCTTCCAGCCCTGATGTCTATGAAATCTATGAAATCTCGATTCTGGGTCTTCATCACCAGGGATCTGGGTTGTCTGTTTCCCATGGAAAAATGGAGGAAACCATGGATTTTACCTTTTACCAGAGGCAAATGTGGATTTCTCATTTTACCAGAGAAACCCACAGTTTTGCAGTTGTGTGATGAGCTGGCAGAGTTCCAGCCTGCAGGGGGCTGGGAGGGAGTGGTAGGAAGGTGGTGAGTTTGGGGGTGCCATGTGTGAGAGCAGCTCCACCAGGTAAGCTGTGGTGGGGGGATTGAGGCCCTCATAGGGAGGAAGGGAGTTAAGCAGGGTTGGGGCTAGGGCTGGGACTGCAGCTCAGCCAGGCAGTACTTGGGCTTGGGGCCTGGGGCCACAATGTGCAGCCACAGGGCCCTGGCAGGGAGCAGGACAGGGTTGTAGGCAGCTTGTCTAGGGGGTGGAGCCAGCTCCCCACCATTGTGTGCTATCCTGGGGGCCAGGAGGAACCTACCCCCCCAAGTTCTGTGCATGGGGTGTGGGCACGGGGCAGGTTGCCCATTGCAGATTTGGGCAGGGGGATGCTCCCCACCACTGCACACATTCCCAGGGAGCTGGGGGAACCCATGTCCCCCCAAATCTGTGCATGTGATGGGGGCTGCATGCTGCACACTTCCAGCTGGTACTTCCCACCCTGCTGCCCTCCCACAGGAAATCCATAGCCCACTGTGTGACACAGAACTTCAGGGAACAGTGGAGCCATGCAGGAAGCTGCCTGCCGCTGCAATCTCTGCATTTCCCATGTCCCCTGTGCACAACCCCATGCTGCCACCCCCCCTGACCTGCTGCTTGACCACTGACAACAGATTAGCTTCGAAGGTCACCACCTATGACACCTCAGCTATACCTGCATTACCCAGGCCTTGCCAGCTCTTACTAGACGGGATTTTGCCAGAAGAATCATACTCGTGTATGGTCATAGGCAGGCAAGGTTCTTTGAGTAGGTATGATAACTTTTATTAGACCGACTGAGTCAAACAAGAACAAGCATAAGAGATCAGTAACCATATGCTGAGATATAGACAGAGAGAGAAACAAAAGGGAATATCAGAACAATAACCTGTTCTTACCTGCCACTTTATAATCAAGAATGCAGCTTCACAGATTAGAAAGCAGCCCCTGCCTCTGAACTTTCTGTTAGAGCCAACTGTTAAATTGGGTCCTGTACTCTGTGCTCATGCTGACATGCTATGCAGGGCAACTGTTCCAAGCAGCAGCTGCCACAGAAGGTCCATCTCCAAGGCACTGATGTTGGGAAAATTTCTGTTTTTGGGCAGGGTGACCATGGAAACTACCCGATGGAGTGGAGCACCATGCACTTAATAACTCTCTACAGGTCAAAGCTCCCACTAGACTTCTGAACGGCTATGAGCACAGAACTACCATTTGGCACCACAGAGTTAATCAGCTGTCTGCCTGAATCTACTCTCTGTGGTTTCCCAGCATAGCAGTTCTGACCCAGGGATCTATTTATAAGATGGTTGTAGAGTCTAGTCACAATAAGATGACTGACTAGTGAAGCATGCCTCTCCTACTCCCCTGCCATGCCTCTCTAGTGTGCCATCTCAACCTGCCAACTCACCTGGAACCTACTTTTGGAGTGGCTCACCTGCTGAGGTTTGTGTAGCTGACTGTAGTTCTACTTGCATGAACCATGGGTGCAATAGGTATCTCCCTCATAACTGGTATGTCCCCCAACACATATCTAGGTGGGTTTTTGGGGAGTTTGTCCTCTGGGGCAAAGGAATCATCTTGGAGTGGATGGCTGAAGGCTTGGAGAAGGCAAGAAGCATAGGAAAAATGTGGCAGAGGTTTTAAGGATATTGGCCCTTTAAGAAACTTGTAGAAGTGGAATTACGTTGGTCGGACAAAATTAGCTGTGGACACTGGATTAGAATCCAGGCTCGAAACAGTCAGACTGTAAAGATGTCTCCAAGTTTTACCCCTCTGTTTTAGTTTATTGTATTAATACAACATAACTTGCTCCTGAAAACTGAGCACCACAACAGATGCTGGGGGTCCTCCTGAGCATGTGTACTTTTCCTAGCAGCAGAGTCTGTGATTCTGAGAAGATGCCTGTTGATGGCAACCACAATCCAGGTCCAGGGCAGCCCTTTCTCTCCTGCTACAAAAGAAAACATGCCTTTTCTACTACCAAAGGAAGGGAGCCCTCATAAGTCTCTTGAACAATGCCTAGATGCAAGGCTGTACACCTGCTAGAAGAAAGGAAGCACTTTTGATATACTGTGGGATGAGAATGAGGGAAATCTTTCAAAATTTAGGGCATCTGGTGCCTTCCTTTCTGCTGCAACTATGGGAAACTGAAGGGGAGAACTATGTTTTAGGGCTGTGTGTGGATGCTGCTGTGCAGGCCCTGCCTTCCATTGGCAGTGTCTGAGCTGTGCCTTTGCTTCCACGTGTATTTCTGCTTGGACTTTATGCCAGCTGGTTTCACTAACCATCCATGGGGTTGTGGGTAAGCATGACCAAGGTCCAGTGCTGGGATATGTGTATTCAACCTATCTGCTGAGTGGCGTGGAGATATCTCTGAGATCTTCCTAGAAGGGTCTGAGAGGTGCCAGTTTCTTTGAACTGCCTGATGTCATGAGGCCCAGCTAGGGTTGAGCTAGCCCCAGGACCCAGCTGCAGGTAGTCGGGCAATCAGGCTGAATTGTGGCTCAGGAAGCAGCTCTACCCGTACTGGCTTCATTAACCTCAGACCAGGCAGCAGAAGGCGGCTTGGAGCCTGACTTTGTGTTTATTCTGTCTTATTCATTATGGCCTGGATCAGCTGCTTGTCCAGCTCTTTGGTGAGGTGCATATCAATTCAAATCCAGGATACTGTGGCTTACACTCCAGTAACTCCCTGACTGAGCACATTCTACTCAGCTTGACTACCCACGATTCAGTTTTCTTGGACCCTCCCACCCACCCCGCTTTGCACCCCACCCACCCCACTTTACACCTTTTGCCCAGGAGTGAAGGTGTTATTGAGCACTTTGTAGAAGCAACTTCCTTTATGACCTAGGAGCTCCCTATAAGACCCCCATTGCTTGCTTTTCCGCTGGTGTGTACAGGTTTCCTATGAATATCTCCTTTTCAGGGATGCAACTTTCTGATGATGCCAGTAGTGTCTCCGGGCTCCCTGTGGGCAGGTTGCATTCTGGATCACCCAGTAGAGACACAGAAGTGATCAGTTATCTTCTATGGTAGGGAGTCAGCAACATGTGACCCCTTATAGGTGCAGGGCTTTATCTGTGGCTGTTTCTGTGCTGAGGCTGAGCAGTGAGGTGCTGTGCTGGGGTGGGGGAGCTGGAAGCTGTGTCCATGCTGATGCCTCTCCTCTCCATTCCAACCCCTACTATCCCCTTCCTCTTCCTCTTTTCCAAGGCTGTGGTTTGGGCACATTTTTCAGCAGGGGAAATACATTAGGACCAGAGAGCTAGAAGCAGTGTTTACATTGATGCTGCATTGCCCTGCCCTCCCACTTCCCCCATATCTCTGCACCGTCCTCCCCAAAGCTGCAGTGCAAGCACAGCTTCCAGCCAGAAAGGAAGTCTGCAGGGAAGGAGGAGCCAGCAGAGAACTGGGAGCAGCACTGAAGCAACTTCCAGCTCCCTGACTGTAGCACAGGGCTGGGAGAAACAGTGGTAGCACAGGTGCAGCTCCCAGTCAGAAACTAGTTGGGCCAAGGTTGAGTACCTGGAAGCTGCTTTCTTGCAGCTATTGCTTTGCCAGCACACAAAGCCTGACCTGTCACATGACCCCTGTGGCTGGATGCTGCACGCACGCCACAGCTAGCAAGCTGGGAGAAGCAGCAGTACTGTGGGTACAGCTCGCAGCTGCGTGGCTCCAGTGAGAGTTGAGGGAAACACCCTTCCCCACATGCTGCTAAAGGGCTGCAGCAACCACATGGACCAGAGGTGGGTTCCTCTGGCCACAACTTGAAAAAAGTTGCCAGCCCCTACTCTATGGGTAAGACTTAGCCTTATTCTTACAGATCCTAGTTCATCTAAGTGGTTCAGCCAAATCTAATGGAGTAACTAGGGCCTAACCTGTAGGGGTAGACTAAGTGAGGCTTCTGTCCTGCATCCTAACCAGCCAGGCCGGCTGAACCCAAACCAGGGCCAGGTGAGCCCCTCCCCATTGATGGGTCCTGGGTCTGCTTTTAAGGATGTCCTCCACCACCTGAACCTTGCTCCACAGCTTGCAGGGATCTTCCAGACAGTTATAAGGATGTATGTGTAAGAAAGTTGTGTTGGCATCAAGGCGCTTAGCAAAAACACCCAGCTAGAGGAGGTGATTATCCCAACAAAAAATCTGCAGTAGGGGAGTTGCAAAATAAATATTTGATTGTGATGATCCCACAGAAAATCTGGCTAGTCAGGACAACGGGTATGATAAGAAGGACTCCCCTTCAGGAGCAAAGCACCAGTTGGATACACAATCTCTGGCTCATGGTGGATACATATCTCAGGTGATAGCATATGGCTATCTTGACATTCAAAAGACAAGGGTATCAAGAGGAAAAGCTCAGTAATCCCAAGGGAGATGTAGAAGAAATACTGACTGTGGCAAGTAATGAAGAAAATATTGAATCAGCTATTAGATAAAAGTGCCAAAAAGCTTACGCTGCTTCTTCCACTGAAGCACGTTTTTGTTGTTTTTTCTAACATCTGTAAATAGCCTGAGTAACACCTACTTCTTACAACAGCCATTCAAGGCTAGTATCTTGTAACCCATTAGACAAGTGTTACTGAGTAGGTGTTTTGTAAGAAACCTGGCTGAGATTTTGCCATCAGACTGAGCCATTCCCTGGCAGTGGGAGGGATGTTACTAGAGGTTCTCATGGCACCACAGTTGAGAACTAGTGGAATAGGCTGGTTTGGGGATGTTGGTGCTGCTTTGCTTAGTTTCTAGATCTAAACAGCTGTTTGTGGGATCCAGGAACTTAGCTGTTCAGGTTAGGGAAATTCCTACATGCAAAGAAGCAGAAATACAAGCTAGCAGGGCAGAGCTAAGCACCTGCATCATTAGGAGGCCTCTGGGTAAGGGTTATTTAGATTGCAATTTGGGGCTTAGTTGCCTAAAGTTAGCAGGGTGGATTTTTAAGTGTCAACATCCTTTTTTTGGACAGGACCTAGAGAGAATAATACAACTTGCTCATGGTCGTTTTGGCACTTAGCCATGGAGTTGGAGACCAGTCCCCAGTCCTTGAAAGCCATGACTGGTCCCAGCATCATGACCAGACCACTGATCTTACTGCAAACAGGAACATGTGTGAAACCAAGCTGAGTAGCTTAGATGCACCCAGTGTTTATCAAACTCATTTTGGGGGCAACACTTGGCAAAGCTTCATTCACATCCTGACTTACTAAAATAGATTGAATTTTTTTTAGCCCAGCTTGGGGGAAAGAGGCAGATCCCCTTTTACAGATTTACAGAAGTTTAGGGCTGCAGAGGACATTGTGAGATTACAGGTCACCGCAGCAAGGTGTGCGTCCAGTCTCCTTTCGTAGGTGCCTGCACGAGCCCACAGGAGTTTATTCCAGAGTATCTGCATTATACTTTTCCTACCACCAAACAGGATATCATCAAAAAAGAAGGCAATATGTAGCAGTATTTTAGTATTTTTAATAGAAAGATAAATACTGTAGAATAAATATTTTAATCAAAGCAGTAAATACGTTATTAACAATATCAGTGTTCTTGTTTTTCTATACAGTGAATAAAAATGATGTGTTTAGAAAGGAAAATGATTACAGTTGGGTGGTGAGAGGAAAAATAATAGAGTAAAAAATATAAAGGGAAACAGTCACTTTGGTGTCAATCAAAAGTAAATTGACTGAAAAGAATGGCTTATAGGTTACAATAGAATTATATTTTTGGCTAAGACTCTTAGCTGGAGTATATCACAACACCTGCTTAAAAATCAATAGGATGGGAAAAGGACATGTAATTTGAAAGAAAGGTGGGTAAAGAAAAAGGAAAATGGGGAAGAAAATAAAAGAAACAGGAAACTGGAAAAGGTAGAAAATAAGTTAAATTAAAAACTAGGCAGAGTGGGAGAAGAAAGGGGGAAAAAAGACAAAAAAATTAGGTCAAAGGGGAAGATTAAGTGGCAAGTAAAGAAAAATATTCCATTCAGATCTATCTGCGTTTTGGCCCTTTCTTCTGACCTCTTTGTAGTGAATCCAAGCCAGATCTTAAGCATGAAGCTACACCTTCCTATGACTCCAAAACACAGTTCTCCCACTGTCAGATGGATGCAGATGCCATATGATTGTTCTCACTGGATCTGCAGGTCCTCCCCTTTGAGACTTTGATCCTGGATAGTTATGCCTACACACAGCTTACTTAAAACAAATATTTTAACGCATCAGACAATAAAGCCTGATGCCCAAAATTTTTAACATAAATCTTTCATATATTTTCCATCAGGAGCTGAAATTCCATCACAACTCTCTCTCTCTCCCATTTTTTTTAAAAAAGGGTCTTCCTTTCCTCAGTGAGGTTGTTTCTTACATCTTTTTTTCGTCTTTGCATAGCCTCAAACTAGGGGGAGATTCCATTCTCCTTGCTGAATGAATGCCACATGGACCTTAATCAGGAAAATATATTGATTGTAAGTTACTCACAAAGTATTACAGGGACATCTTCCTTGATATTAGCCTTCTCAAGGCCTGCTTTACCTCCTTATTCCTCAGGCTATAGATTAAAGGGTTCATCATTGGTGACATCACAGAGTAGAAAAGAGAAAGCAATTTTTTGGAATTGTGGGAATGGCTGGATTTGGGCATCAGATAAGTCACTATGGCAGGAACATAAAATAAATTGACCACAAGGAGGTGGGAGAAGCAGGTGGAAAAGGTTTTTCTCCTGCCTTCAGCAGAAGGCATGTTGAAGATGGTATGGAGGATCCAGGCATAGGACACTAGTATAAGTAAGAAAGGCACCATAATGAAGACAACAGCAATGATATAGATATAAATTACATTCCTGAAAGTATCCACACAGGCCAACTTCAGCACTGGGAGCAAGTCACAGAAAAAGTGGTTTATGATATTGGGGCCACAGAAAGGTAGAGTGAATATGAAAGTCGTCTGCCATACATTCACCAACACCCCCATGAGCCAGCATGCACCTGATAGCTGGAAGCAGACAATCTGGTTTACCATGGTTGTGTACCTGAGAGGATGACAAACAGCCACATATCAGTCATATGCCATAGCAGCCAGCAGGCAACATTCTGTGATTCCCATTAGGCCAAAAAAGTACATCTGCATGGCACAACCCTCAAAAGAGATGCTCTTGTCATGTGCAAAGGAGTCCACCAGGAACTTTGGAATGGTGGAAGAGGTGTAAGCGATTTCCAGAAAGGACAAGTTCCTCAGGAAGAAGTACATGGGGGAGTGAAGGGCTGAGTCAACTACACTGATCATGATGATGAGGAGGTTTCCTACCAATGTGGAAATGTACATAAGCAACACCAGAAAGAAAAGGACAATTTGGATCTCCAAGACATTGGAGAAAGGCTCGAAGAAAAAGTGCGTCACAGCCGTGTGATTCCCACTTGCCACTGCTCCCCTTGTAATCTCCATCTGGAAAAACAAGAAAGTCATGCTTTTTATTGTTAATCTGGATAAATAAGGGGAAAAGAAAAAAAAATGCACCTATGGCGCTACTATCTATCACTCTGGGCCTGATTTTGCACATAATTTTAACTATTATCATTTATGTATAGCTGTGTTTTTTTTAACTCCAGGTTATATTTTGTATGGGTTTATAATTAGGGATGCACTGAATACAAACAGAAACTACAATGATGTATTGCTCTTCAAGAAAATCAGAAACAAGCCATTCACACCCACTGCACCCAAAGCACAATCCCTGCTTAGCCTCTCCCAAAAAGCTTTAAAAATCATATATTCAAAGAAGGATGCATGTTAGGCAGGATTACAGCAGCAGTTTCTCTTCAGTAAACACTTCCATTTCAACACCACAGGAAATTATGATCCCATACTGCAGTTTAATATGTGTTATCTTCCTCCATATTATCCACCTTTAATTCAGTGACATTTATTTGTCCATAAATAAATGTTTGCAAATGTTCATGTATTAGACTGAAAGCATGACCAAGTGTGCGAATTTAAGCTATCCATTTATTTTAATTATTTTGTATGCATGCATGCCTCCATCAGTCCATGCATCCACCCATCTGTCTGTCTATCTATTGTTTTCCTACAGCATTCATGAAAGTAGTTTGTAAACACAGCTCATTACTTTTTTTGGTCACAGAACTAACCTAAATTCAGTGGACACTGTTATATAGTCCCCATATATAATACTGAAGAGCTCACCTCTTCATGGTAAGTGATGGTCTTAGTCCACAAAAATCACATTCTAAAACAAACAAAATAACACTCACCAGGATGCCAACTCTTCTTCTTTAGCTTGCACCATTTGCAATCATCTTTACCAGTGTAAAACATTTTTACAATCAATTTCTGTATATTTTTACAATCAATTTCTGTAGCTCAGATGGAATTGGCTGTACACGTTGGACTACAGTGCAACAATAACATTTAGAAAAAAAACTAGATTACATATTGAAAACATATAATCTTGGACATTCATGTTTTAAAACTTATCTGTGCCTCAGAGAAGATTGCACTGAGTGATTAAAGAGGCCACACCTTGAATTATGAGTATATTACTTCTTTTGTATCTCCGCTGGGACTGGTTCTCTCATGTATTGGAGTTTTGAAAACTAGATAAGTATTTTTTTTTTGCCCTTGATTTCTCTGTCTCCATCACAATCTCTCTTTCTCTTTCTCTGTCTCTTGCTTCATTGGTTTTGGTACCATAGGCCTTAATATTCAGATTATTTTCCAAGCAGAGTTTTAAGCAGGGATAATTAAGAAGTTCTACTTAAAGTTTTTTTCAGTAGGAATTTTTTGTTTAATGAAGCCAAACTGCTGAGAGAAAGCCCTTGCTTTGAAAAGGAGAAAGAAGCAAAAACAAAAAGTTCTGGTAAAAATATTGCAGTTCTCTGACACATGCAGGGCTTTATCTGTGCCTGTGTCTATGCTGGCACTGACCAATGAGGTGCTGTGCCTGGGCAAGGAAGCTGGAAGCTGTGCCCATGCTGCTATCCCTTCTTTTTACTTCTGTACCCACCCTCCCATTCCCCTTCTGCAAGGCTGTGGTGTAGGCACACTTTTTGACTGGTGACGAACTGCATTGGACGGCACAGCTAGAAGCTGTGCTTGCACTACTGCTGCACTGCTCTGTCCTCCCACTTCCCCCTGCTGCCCCCTACCCCCCAACTTCCTCCCAAAGACTGAACTGCAAGCACAGCTTCCTGCTAAAGAGGAAGCCTAGAAGAGATAGTAATGGGAGCAACACTGGAGAAACCTTTAGATCCCTAGTCCCAGCACAGCTTCCCTTTGGCTGGAAGCTGTCCTCACACTGCAGCTCAGGAATGGGAGGGCTGGGAGAAGCAGCAGTAGCGCAGGTGCAGCTCCCAGCCAGAAACCAACTGCACTAAAGTCAGGGAGCTAGAAGCTTTTTTTTTGTTGCCAGTGCTTGTTCCCCCATCCCAGCTCTAGTCTATCGCAGGCTCCTTTTGGTTAGATACTGAGTTCACACCAGAGTTAGGGAGCTGAGAGAAGCAGCAGTAATGCAGGTGCAGCTCCTAGCTGCATGGCTCCAGTGAGGGTTAAGGGAAAGCCCCCCTCCCCACTACTGGTAAAGCATTGCAGAAACTATCTGGATCACAGTCAGATTATTTTGGACCACAATCCAAAAGACACTGCCAGCTGCTGCTCTGTGGGTAAGACTTAGCCTTATCCTTACAGATCTTAGTTCATCTAAGTAGTTTGGCTACATCTAATGGCATAACCAGGGCCTAGCCTGTACGGAGAGGCAAAGTGAGGTTTCTATCCTGCAGCCTGATTGACTGGACTAGCTGAACCCAAATGAGGGCCAGCTGAGCTGTAACCCCCTCCCACTGATTGGTCTTAACCTCTGGCCTGGTAACTTCTCTGGTTTCTGCCCTTGAATCTCTGATTAACCAGTGATCCTGCTTTTCTCTGATAAAAAACAAACCAACCCATTTTTCAAAAAATGGGGATTTTTTTAATCAGAGAAAACCAGGATACCTGCTGATCATGCATGCAGCCCCTTGGACTTTGGTTTGACCTCACTTGCTTCCTGACCCCTGATTTTGGTTAGTCCTGTGGCTTGCTATTTGACTCTTTGCTTGTGAGCCCCACCCTTGCAATCCCTTATCCCACTCCTGGATCTATCCATTAGGCTGGGTACTCCAGCAGACTGTGACAGGAACCACCTCTGGAGATCCTATTGCTATTCCTAAAATGGGAGATGGGTGCTGGTAGCCAGTGGAAATAAGATCACTCCTGACTCTAGTCACATGAGTCAGGACTGGCTATCAGCTAGACTGCAGTGATGTTATAAGATATGTTTACCTGCTGCTGCTATTAGAGATGAGAATAGGCTGGGGGTTTTGGGGGCTGGTTTGCTTTGTTTTGTTTTTAATCTTAAAAACCTCTAGAAAGTCCCCTGAGACAGATAGCATGGCCAGTTTTGATTATCTTGGCCTAATCTTCAAGGACTCTTGAATTTAGCCCAAGCCTGAATCCTTATCTTAGACAAGCAGCAAAAGCGCAGAGCCATAAGAGCCTGGAATTGTTTGGATTTGGGGCTCTCGGACTTCTGAATACAGCACATTAAGCACTACATTACATATCATCCACTAACCAGGCTGATCTCCATGGCTTCTTTTGAAGAGAAGGGGCCCTGGGCCTTATTTGGGGCCTTTATCTCTAGTGATACATAAGCATTTCTGTATCAATCCATTACTTCTAATGACAATTTTAGTGGCTCAGTTTCAAAAGGAGTGCTAGAGAAAAGAATGAATTGTGTATATAACCTGTGGTGTGGTGCTTACAGCACTAGGCTGGCAGATCAAAGGCAGCCAAGTGCAATCCCACTGTGTGCACTGTGCAGGATCTTAGTACCCAGGAGCTTAAATCTTCCCAGATGATTGAATTAGCCACAGAGCCATTGGGGGGAGGAGGCAGAAGGGATGCTTGCCCAATTTTTTCAGCTTCTGAACCTAATTTCACTAGTTACTGGGCTTGGACAACTCCATTTCTGGGTATCTAGGGCAGCCAAGTGTCTACAAGAGAAGCATGTAAAGATCTCTACTCTGCATGCCCAGTCTGGATGAATACATGCTCATGCATAAGTTGCATTTTTGGCACTTAGATAGCCAGGAAGGGAACAGAATGTCACCCTCAGTGTAGCACAAATAATTGGTATTATATTCATATTTTTCAAATCCCAGATTTCTTGATTGGTGGCTGTAAATGATCATATTTGTCAATTTGTTTTCTTGTATTTCCAAATAAGTATTCACAACAAAGATGATTTCTATTATTATTAAAATGATAATTAATTCTCTCTCTCACAGAATAATTTCATGTCACTGGGGGAAAAAAAAAAACTCTTCTCAATGCATGCTTTATTTGTTGGTTTCTTAGAGTTGTATTAGAAGGGTTCTGAAATGGGGTGTCCACTGTCCACAAGGTCCATGATAGACGGGACTTTACTAAAATGTTGACTTTTGTTTTGTATGGATTTAATGTATATGAAGATGTAGGTGTCATAAAAAAATGATTGCAGCAGTAATGTTTCCAAGCACTTGGGATATTCAGTTTCTCTCGGAGACAGCATATATGGAGATGAACCTAGCAAGAAGGTGCTGAGGAAAGAAACACAGCTAGGAGGGTATCAGTCCATTTTAAGTGACACTATAGCCAGAATATCTGCAGCGGTGCATCTAGTTACAGAGAAAAAAAAAGATTAGGCAGCCACATGCCCTTTAACTTTTTTATGAAGCAAGGTGCACTTACACCATCTGAGGATCTTGTCCAGATGATGTCAGTAGAGAAACATACATTTATGTCAGATGCAGATAAGATTAAATGGTTGTCTTGCTTTTCTGTATTATAGAGTATACAGCAAAGGTAATTTGGGAGGGATTTCAACAATTGTAGTGGGACTTCAGAATCAGCTACAGTATTTCAATGTATATTCATCAGATGTCTACCATCTTAATATGACTAAATTATAAACATCTTCACCATGCTCCACCACCACAACAAATTAAGAAGATATGATTTGTTTGTTTGTTTTTTTAAAGGAAGTTACCAAGGCTATAGTACTCAGACCAGAAAATATATCTTCCCCCTTGCACATAAATTAAGAAAATGCATATTTATTTTATCTGATTACACATGTACAACAGTTTACCTACAGCATTTTTAGGGACTTGTTCAACATGTTGTTTCTCAGACTGTACACCAGGGTATTAACCATCAGAGTCAAGAAAGTATAAGGGAGAGAGAACACTTTGCTGAGGCTGCTCTGTGTTTGGGATTTTGGAAACACAGAGACAAAAATCAAAGTCCCATAGAACTGGATCACCGCAGTGAGGTGAGAAGAGCAAATAGAAAATGCCTTTTGCCTCCCAGTGGTGGAAAGGATTCTCAGGATGGAGGAGATAATGAATATGTAAGAAGTTAAAGTAAAAAGAAATGGGAGCAGTGTGAAAATGCTGGCTACAGTGACAGTTATAAGTTTTGTCAGATGGGTGTCACTGCACGAGAGTTTTATGATTATGGAAGAGTCATATAAAAATGATCAAGTTCATTTGGACCACAGAAGGATAACTGTGATCCTGGCACTACTGTGATAGTACTACCCAAGAATCCACTTACCAGGAAAGAGCTGCTAGGAAAAAGCAAAACTTGTCCTTCATAAGGGTCAGATAATGCAGTGGCTTACAGATTGCCAAGTACCTATCATAACCTATCACAGATAAGAGAGTGCATTTAGCCCCTGCCAGGAAGGCATATACATAATATTGTCCAAAGCAGCATCTAATGGCAGTCACCAGACTGGCCAGCATCCTGAGGAGGACGGTGGAGCTGTAACAGGTCTCCATGCAGGACAAGTTCCTTAGGAAAAAGTACATAGGGGTACAGGTGCTGCTCAGCCACAACCACTGCAACAATGAGGATGTTTCCAGCCATGGTCACAATGTAGATCACTGGAAAGAGCAAGGAGAGAGGAATGTTCAGTGCAGGATGATTCCCAAATCCAAGGAGGATGAATTCCGTTGTGGATGTTTGATTTCCCCAATTTGTCTCTGCCATACTGTTTACCTAGGCGTAGGGGGTGGGGAAGAAAAAAACCTGTCCACTAAAGTCTGAAGAAGACACAGTCTGTATTTCAATGCAGCAGAAGTACTCTAGACTTAAATGTGTAAAAGATCGCAAGGGATTTTGGGCACCTGGTTCCCATGAAAAATCAATGAGACTGCTTACATTTATGCTAAACTGTAGACATTTGAAAAATGTGACTTATTTTAAAGCACTCCCTAAGTTAAAACTTGCACAAGAGAAAACATTAAAGCTTTATCTGGAAGACATTAATAAAATGCAATCATTGGCCACATTCAGCATTTACCATGGCTTACTAAAGCCAGTGGGCCAACTTCCAGCTCATAGATATTGTTGTTGAAATTAGTGGACCAAATCAGGTGTCACTTGCAAGCACTGAATGAATATACATAGACCATATCTCCCACCATATTTTTTTTTTGCATGGCCTTTGCGTTTAATTGAATAGATCATCATCTGTTCTAAATTGCACTTTTAAAACAGTTGTTGCTTTGTTCTCTTCCTTCCAGTCAGTAAATATTTATTAAAAAAAACACAACCTCAATTTAGAAATTTTTTTCTCATTTTTTGAGTGATCTCATTATTTTCAAAAAATTTGACTACAGATAGTGAATCCTTCATTCAAAGATAGGGAAA
>NW_005843456.1:98706-101565 GCF_000455745.1 Alligator sinensis
GTATTTTCAATGATTGGCAGGTATTGGCAACCTACAGACCTTGAGAAGGATCCAGACAATGAAGTATATTTATTAGGAATTCAAAGCCTGATATCAGGGGTGATGTTTTGGCAGGGGGCTTCCTTGGAGATGGGGCAGGATTCAAACAGAGCAGGTAGCAACTAGCAACAACAAAAACAATTATGCATAAAACCCATGTGTAACATAGTTTCACAGTTGGTAGGGTCAGAAGGGACCTAAGCAGATCATCAAGTCTGACCCCCTGCCATGGGCAGGAAAGGATGCTGGGGTCACACGACCCTGGCTTGGTGATTATCTAGCCTCCGTCTGAAGACCCCCCAGGGTCTTCCCTTGGAAGTTGGTTCCAGATCCTAGCCACCCTGACTGTGAAGTAGTGCCTCCTGATGTCTAGCCTGAATCTACTCTCCATCAACTTACGGCCGTTGTTCCTTGTTACTCCCGGTAGTGCTTGGGAGAACAGGGACTCTCCCATTGCCTGCTGGTCCCCGTTGGCAAGTTTATAGGTGGCCACCAACTCCCCTCTTATCCTTCTCTTGTGAAGGCTGAACAGGTTCAGTTCCCGTAGCCTCTCTTCATAGGGCCTGCCCTGCTGCCCCCTGATCACGTGAGTGGCCCTCCTCTGGACCCTCTCATTGCTGTCCACATCCCTCCTGAAGTGCGGCTTCCAGAACTGGATGCAGTACTCCAACTGTGGCCTGACCAGTGTTGAATAGAGGGGGAGGATCATTTACTCGGTCCTGCTCGTGATGCATCTGTGGATGCATGACAAGGTGCGATTAGCTTTCCTGACTGCATCCCCACATTGGCAGCCCATGTTCATCTTGGAATCAGTAGCAATCCTTTTCTACCCCTGTGCTGATAAGGAGGGAGTTCCCCAGCTTCTAGGTATGCTGCTGGTTCTTCCTCCCCAGGCGCAACACCTTGCACTTGTCCGTATTGAAACCCATCGTATTCTCATCCGCCCACCTCTGTAACCTGTCCAGGTCTAGTTGTAGCCTGTTTGTCTCTTCTAGTGTGCTCACTTCTCCCCATATCTTAGTGTCATCTGCAAACTTGAACAAGGTGCTTTTCACCCCATCATCCAAGTTGCCAATGAAGATATTGAACAGTGCGGGCCCAAGGACTGAGCCCTGGGGAACCCCACTGCTCACATCCCTCCAGGTCGGAAATGACCTGTCCACCACCATCCTCTGGGTGCGGCCCTCCAGCCAACTAACAACCCATCTGACTGTGTAGGCATCGAAACCACAGTTGCCTAATTTTTTAATGAGGATAGGATGACAGACAGCGTCAAAGGTCTTCCTAAAGTCCAGAAAGACTACGTCCACCGCGACAGCTGCGTCCAGGGCTTTTGTGACCTGGTCATAGAAGGCAACCAGGTTGGTCTGATAGGACCTGCTTCTAATGAACCCAGGCTGATTGCCCCTAAGCATAACCTTCCCTGTTGGTCCCTTGCAGATGTGCTCCTGGATAATTTTCTCAAAGAACTTCCCCAGGACCGAGGTAAGAATAACAGGCCTATAATTTCCTTGGTCCTCTTGCCTTCCTTTTTTGAAAATGAGGACCACATTGGCCCTTTTCAAGTCCTCTGGAACCTCGCCAGATCACCACGAGTGTTCATAAACCTGTACCCAGGGTCCCGCAATGACCTCTGCCAATTCCCTCAGCACTCTGGGGTGGAGATCGTCAGGACCTGCTGATCTGAACACGTCTAGTCCCACCAGAAGTTCCCTGACTAGGTCCTCACTGACCCTGGGCCTGGCAGCACCTCCTCTGGGTCTGTATGAAATCTCAGTTGGGGGGGTGTCCCGGCCCCTGCTCAGAAAAATGGAAACAAAGAATCTATTAAAGAGATTAGCTTTGTCATTTGGTGCAACCACCAGATTACCAAGCATGTCCTGCAGAGGACCCACGTTACTTGGTACCTTCTTTTTACCCACTATGTATTTAAAAAAGGACTTCTTGTTATCTTTGATCCGGGTTGCTAGTCCCAGTTCCATCTCTGCTTCAGCCTTCCTAATAGCCCCGCTACAGTCTTGAGCAATGGAGTGAAGTCTGCACTTTTAAGAGGGATCGGGCAGCCCTGTTTTGAGAATCCAACTGTGGGGCTTTTGGATAGAGAGGGAGCATCCCACTAGGAACGTTATAAAGTTCCCAGAAAAGCAAGCACGGAGAGAATGAAGCAAGCTGTGGATGCAACTGTTTGCTACAAGAAAGGGACCATGCTACTGTGCTAGGAGCCAGACCCAAGAATCCCATTCTCAAGTGCCCAGGACAGAGCAGGAGGGTTTGGTTTCATTTGGTTTGTTAATCTATTGCCTGATATGTGACCTAAACACTGAGTTGCCTGAGAGGACTGCCCAAGGAGCTCAGCAGAGAGCAAAAGCCTGTCTGCAGAGGCCAGCAGGCTAGGTAACTCACTTACATCAAGATATAAGAAAGGATTAGAAGGAATGGGATAATTAAGGATTTAATTCTGTAGCCCAGGCTGAGCAAACAAAGGGCTTTGGCACAGATAACCTGTATAAGGTTAGAAATCTGTGGAATGCTTTGATGTCATACAATTATGGCCTTGTAACGCAGTCTCCGGTGAAGGCTTCATGTTTTTTCAGACCTTCAGGACTGTGATTTGCCTATAGAGAGAAGTGGGCAGGAGTGTCAGGACTGTACTCCTCCCCTGGGATGGCAAGTAGCTGGGGGATCTTCTCTCCCTCCACATCCAGCAGGAGCCCAGTCAGAGTGGAGGGTGGGAGGGGAAAAATCTTGAAAAACTGTTTGAAGTTTCATAGTTTCTAGGGTCGGAAGGGACCTGGGCAGATCATCTAGTCCGACCCCCTG
>NW_005843456.1:103296-105870 GCF_000455745.1 Alligator sinensis
TTTAGCAAGGAGACATTCCCGGTTGTTTTTGGTGAGCCATGGAGGCTTGTATGCTCTCCTGCCCCCTTTGATCCTCGTCGGGACTACCTTCTTTTGGGCTTGGAGGATCATCTCCTTAAGGAGCGACCACTCCCCTTGAACAAGTGAGGCAGGGAAGGTGTGTTTGTGTGGAGAAGGGGTGAGGAATGAAGAGAGAGTAGTAAAAAAAGGGTGAAATTCTTGCATGAGTCTCAGTGAATTGGGATTGGTTAAGAGCAGGGAGTGGGGTTAAGGGCAACAGTGGTTGTGCTGGCTTCAGGGAAAGGAGGAGGGGTGGGGTCTGTCCTGCCCTGAGTGCTGAGATCCCAGGGCCAGGAAAAGCATGCTTTTCTAGCACCAAGGTCTTGCAACTGGTAAACCGCTTTCGGTGCCCAGCAACCCTGTCAGTTAAAGCCTGAGCACAATGCCTGGTTGAAGCTGCTTATGGTTCTGTGCTACCATAAGCAATGGGAGAAATTTGGGGTGGGGGGGGGCTGAGCCCTGACTGGCCCCCGCTCCTCCCTCCCACAGGGCTGTTGCGGGGCTGGTGCATGCTGGTGCTGTGCACAATAAGCAGCACCGGGTACTGCGGGATGGCGACACCGTGGTGCTGCTGCTAGTGCTGGCCACCAGGAAGAGTTTTGTGGGGGCTAAGCCCTGTTAGCCCCCAGCCTTCTGCCGCCTATGGCTAGGAATGAAACTGATGTGGCAGCTCCAAATCTAGATCATCAGCCAGAGCACAGAGCTGAGAGCCCCAAAGAAGCTGCTTCCCACAGATCCTGTGCTGCAGCTGGCATTTAGCTTCCTGCAGCCAGTCCATGCAGCTGGGGGAAGCAGGTTTCCCTGGTTCCATGGTCTTTCTACAATTAAGCTCAGAGAAGTTACTCTCAGTGGGAAGAGGGCTGGGTGAATAGGGAACCACTAGGGTTTTGGAGGGTAAGAAGGGGTACAGCGGCTAGGAGCTGTGGATCCTGGAATGCTGAAGGAGTAAAAGTAAAGCATTTGACCTCCCCTGACCATTCGAAGATGACTGATCATGGTTTCACACCCCTAAACTAATCATTGCTTTCATTTTAAATGGCTGTATGATGTTTTTAAGGTAATTTGTGCCAAGGCCCAAAGTGTAACTTTTGAATAAGTCTAGATGACTTACTAAAAAGGTAGATGAGTAAAGCATAGGCATGGTGATATTATCACTGATGCAAGCACACATGTTCTCTTTATAAGTATACTCAGAAGGTGAGGTGTCTACAGAGAGGAAATCTTTGTGTCCACACTCCAAAAAAAGAAGGACAGGGCAGTACAAGAGACACTGGGGCTGATCTGAGCAATTGCAGAAGGGAACATCTTTGACAAGAAGGTTACTCACCCTCACAAATAGCTGCACTCCCAGAACAAGGGGCTTTCCCAAAGACAGCTCTCTCAGCATGCTGTGAGCTGCATAAAATACCTGCACACATACACTTCAGGCCTCACAAAAACATGTAAGCCACTCTCTGGCCTATAATAAGGGCCTCATTGCACTGGCCAGGGCTTTGGAATAAGCAAGAATTCCAAAGCTCCTACTGATAAGCACCCCTTGTTTCAGGGGCACCTGGCTAAACCCCTAGGGACAGAGGTAGGGCTGGAAGCCATGTCCAGCAGAGATCCCCTGAACTTTTACTATGCATTTTCTACTTCAGGAACAGCTTTGTATGTTTTGAAAAAAGTATTTTATCTAACCAAGGGCATAGAGTAGGTTGTTTAGGCTGGGGGAGATCGCTTGTTGCTTAGTTGTTTAATTGCTGGCCTCGCTAGAGGAAAAGCTGTATCAACAAAGTTCCGGAGCTGGAAGTGGGGTTACTTGGGGGGGAGCTGGAAGCGGGGTTACTTGCTGGGCTTGCTACACATTTCATCACATCAGCAAGTTTAACCTGTTACGTAGCTATATAAGGCAGACGCCCACTGGGGTGTGTGTGCTTGCTTTGCAAACGATTGCCAAGTGCCACTTTCTGCGCAGAAATAAAGATTAAGTTGGATCCTTCACCCCTCTGTGTTTATTGGCACAAGTGCACCGGGCACGAACTCACTGTCCTTTGGGGACAACAATTTCTGGCGACCCAGATGGGACGCTAGCTGACTGCCTTGCCCGGTCCACCTCTTCGGCTCCAGCAACAACTGTGGACGGCGCGAGGGCCAGGCGCCACCGACCTTATTCATCGGAGGTCTGACCGTCTCCTGGTTGCCTGACGGAGTCGGGGAGGGGCACAACGGCGCAACGCTCGAAGGACCAACTTAATCAGGTGGGGCGAGGGAGGTTTCAACGGACTGGTGAGTACTTCTTTCCATATTTTGGCAGGTTGGGAAAGAGATGGCTTTGAAAGTTCCGACCGTGTAGACGCCCTAGGCGAGTGAGATCGGGTGGCAGCCCCGTGAACTCCCTTTAATCAGTTTGGTTCTGAGGCTGAGCGGCGGTCGCCGTCCGGTAGTTGGATAATGGGAAGTAACCAGTCTAAGATTCCACCCTGCAGTCCATCAGGATGCATTTTGAAAAATTGGCCAAAGTTTGGAAGTGAC
>NW_005843456.1:111966-135385 GCF_000455745.1 Alligator sinensis
TTACTTCTTGGCTTCCTAATTTTTCATGGCTTAAGCAAATTTTCCTATTAATTGTGGCAAGTATATGTATTTTCTTGATGATCTGTTGTGGGGTACATTGTGTGCCACTGTGTTGTGAGGTACTCAAGAAATCAATTTCTTCCCCCGTTCACCACGTGATGTTTGTAAAATCATCAGTTACAAACCCGATCCAAAATAATCGGGAGGAAGCGAAAAGATTTCTGGAGATGAGAAAGATAGTCGAGGACTATGGGCCTTTTCCATAAGGACCATAGCCTCGAAGGGGGGATTTGATAAGCACCCCTTGTTTCAGGGGCACCTGGCTAAACCCCTAGGGACAGAGGTAGGGCTGGAAGCCATGTCCAGCAGAGATCCCCTGAACTTTTACTATGCATTTTCTACTTCAGGAACAGCTTTGTATGTTTTGAAAAAAGTATTTTATCTAACCAAGGGCATAGAGTAGGTTGTTTAGGCTGGGGGAGATCGCTTGTTGCTTAGTTGTTTAATTGCTGGCCTCGCTAGAGGAAAAGCTGTATCAACAAAGTTCCGGAGCTGGAAGTGGGGTTACTTGGGGGGGAGCTGGAAGGGGGGTTACTTGCTGGGCTTGCTACACATTTCATCACATCAGCAAGTTTAACCTGTTACGTAGCTATATAAGGCAGACGCCCACTGGGGTGTGTGTGCTTGCTTTGCAAACGATTGCCAAGCGCCACTTTCTGCGCAGAAATAAAGATTAAGTTGGATCCTTCACCCCTGTGTGTTTATTGGCACAAGCGCACCGGGCACGAACTCACTGTCCTTTGGGGACAACACTACTATAGCACTCCTTGAATCATGACATAAACTGCCCATGCAGGTTGTTTAGCTGACTTGTGTCATCCACTGCCCAGATGACAGAGCCATTGGGCACTGCTGGGGATAAATGCTGGAGCTGCCAATCGCCTGGCACAGAAGAAACCTAGGGGAGAGAGGATGCAGGTAATCCATGTACAAACTGCTGCTCCAATCTCCCTTTCACATCTCCATAGGCACACCAAGATCAACAAACCACACCCTGGATTATAGTGGAGAAAGTCCGTCTCATTCTCTCCTAGAGCACATCAAAGATGGTTTCATCCTCATGCTCAAAGATTACCACTGGGTATATGCCCTAGAGTTGTCTGAGGGGTGTTGGGGAGAGGGTCACATCCTCTGAGACTAGACGCAAACCATCATCGTCACCTGGGACAGAGGGAGGGCTGCTCTCCTGGGGCTTGTACAGGTCCCACAAGTCCTGTTTCTGGAGTCGTTCCTTACCCTGACAGGAATCCTAGAGAAGGGTCATAAGTAGGGTGGCCATCGTAGGGCCATCATAGAGGACAGTCCGGTTCTCTTGAAGAGAAAAATAGAGGACATAAAGGCGTCGGGTTTTGTATCAATAGAGGACAGAGTAGCAGAAAATGGAATATCCTCTATGGTGGCCACCCTTGTCATAGGTGTTTTCAGGTACCTGCTGTTAATTAAACATAGACTGCAGCTAAGTTCTCAAAGAAAATGGTAGCAACAGTAAGATGAGCAGAGAAGGTTGAAGAGGCCTTTTGCTTCTCAGTGTTTGAAGGATTTTTTTGCGCTGGGGAGACGGTGGGAATGATATGTGCATATGTTCAGATTAATAGGATAAATCTGAGAGACAAAAAGAAATCCACTGTCATGGTTCTCATATAGTTAATTTAAGGGAGTGTTATCAGCATACATAGATATTCATTCAAGTTGTTTCATCTTTTCCAAAAGCTAACAATAAGTTGTGCTAATTTACTACTGTGGCTGAATGGATCATAGGATTTAGTATTTGCAATGTTCTAATGTGACTTAATCAAAAGATTGTCAATAAGATTATAGCTGTATCAGCTGAATGAAGCTATGAACTGATGTCGCATTTGTCCTAGGTTGCAAACAGATGTTGCCTTTTGTTTAGCCATAGAAATTTTAATGGCCAAATAAAACCAAAGCTAACATATATTTATGCCCTTTGTCATGCCAGAAATGCTAGAATTTGTGATTTCAACAATTTATGATCGTTCTACATCAGTCTGTTCTACATTTTGCAGCCAACAACTGTTAGTTTATGTTGGGAGAATGCAGGCAGCCTGGGATTGCATGCACTCTCCAGATTTTCTTGGCAGGTACTGCAGGGATTTCAGGGGGCCTATCCCAGGTGACTGGGGAATCCCCAGATTTGGCCCGCCAATGGATTAAATCTGGCCCATGGGTGGGTGGCTGCCAACTCATGGGATTTGGCCTGTGGGCAGGCATCGGCTCTGGCTCCAGCTCCAGCTCTGGCTCCAAGTAGGTGGGACTGTTTCTGCCATGCTCAGTGGGTAGGTGGAACTGCTTCTGTCCAGCACTGATGTGGCAGTGGCAGCTGTGGACCCAGGAAGACACCCCATTCTCCACCGGGAACCTGTCAAGCGTGTCCACAGGTGATGCTGGTACCTACCTAGGGCTGCTTCCACCATGCTGGGTGGGTGGTGGCATAAGGTGCAGATGGGGCTGGTAGGTTCTGGGTTGGAGACAGGGGTCAGGGTATGCTACAGTTCTGGGGGGAGAGGGAGGAAGGAAGGGAACAGAGAGAGAGAGAGAGAGAAGATTGGGGTACCCTGAAGCTCCAGGGAGGGAGGGAAGGGCAAAGTGAGAGAGAGGATAGGGACTGGGGTGTGCTATGGCTCTGAGGAGCGTCAGAGAGAGAGAGTGAGAGAATGGGGGTATGTTACAGCTCAGGGGGTGGGGGCAGGGGGAGAGAGAGATGAGGCCCTTAGGAGGACACCAAAACTTATTAAGTACCTTTCCAGACAAAATAATTGCTCATCCCTGTTATAAAGAAACAAAGCATTACTGGCCACCTTTCATGTAAGAGGAAACCAAGGCACAGAGCAGTGAAAAGACATGTTTAAATTTATCAGCAGTACACTGTTAGCACCTTCGGTAGAATTCAAGTCCCTTGAAGACCTCAGACTAATGGGCACCCCAGTGTACTTTACCACTCCCAGCCCCAACTCCCCAGCCATGAGGAATGTCTAAAAGCAGGAAGCGACACAAGCCATCAGTCCAAAATGGCAATTGATTAGACAGTTCTACAGGACTCTGCCCAATGCAGAGTAGAAGCATACTGCATTCACGTGAACACTCGCTTGGCCACTTGCTCTCTTGCTTGCTCTCTCTCTCTCACACACAGATTCCGCTTAGTCCTATCTCAGTAGTGAACTACCCTAATCCTATCTCTGAACTGATTCATTTGGAAAAAAAATGGAGACACCCCCATGTCAACCATGGCTTGACAACCATGTGACATATTCTGCTAATAGAAATGAGCTGTGGTTTTATACTGACAGGCATTTGCAGAAGCTATCTTCATTGAGAACTGTTAGTAGTTTTAGTAAGAGACAAAGACCAGAGTCTGAACATGAGAATAAATAATAACTGAGCACGAAAACTACATGGCAGATATACTGAAGAAGCTGTTCTGGTTCCTTATTTGGTGCAGTCCCCTCCCCTGTATTGCTTAAGGAGTCCCATGCTCTCTAGGGAACTGGACCATTTCTTAGGAGTGATGAAATCTTAGTAGAAATCAAGGAATGAAAATGGCCAACTGATATTGGTCAGTGTCTTTTCAGTCAGGCACTGGAAATGTATTTTGGAAATAGCTGAGAATTGAGTAGGAAAGAAAAAGAAACCTATGAGTAGCTGAGTTGATAGAGAAAAAGAAGCTAGATCCGATTTATCATGGGCCTGATAAAATGTACCTTCAAACCATCCTGTAAAACTGATCTCACAGGTGATGTTGCTTTGGTTAGCTGGTTGCCATCATATTTCCACAGTACCTGCTTTCTATCAAGTTTCCATATGTAATCTCATCCCCTCTGTAAAGATGTTTCAGTTTTCCTAAAGCATGGAGCAAACTTATTCTGGATGGATGTGATTGGCTGGGAATGTTTAATAATTTCTTAATGCCTCCAACTTTATATTACTGCAAGGTTTATATGAGAAATCAGTATTCCACTGCTCTTGCTAAACACAGAAGACTGCTGTTAAAAGCCACTTTAAGGATGGTCATACTTTTAATGACAGCCCTGATGTGTATCTAGGTGGAACAATGTAAACAACTAGGCCAACATGGTCCTTCTTTTGACTTCTGTTAATCTTTTTGTTTTCTTTCTGTGCAAGCCTAGCTTGGTGTACCTTAGTTTAGCTTAATCTATCCTGTCCCCTAATGAACGAGATTTTATTCTATTCTAGTCCGCTCATAACATTGGAACTATTCTATTCTAAAAGTACAATACTCTGGAAAGGGACAGATCGATTCTGGCCCCTAGCGTTGTCTTCCAGTGGATTTTTGCATTTAATGTTGACTGGCTAAAATGGACATACCATAATATTATAGCTTTTCCCAAAGTAGTTGGAGCAGGTGATATAACCCCCTCCCTACCTCCCACCCCCTTTATCTCACTAGGTCAATTTTGATACGTTTTGCTAACCTTCCATCCCTATATGCTTCTATTTTTGGTTACCCAATAAGCCAATGTCAAGAGGAGGTCTGGAGAGACGTTGAACAATGTTTTTGATAGCGGGCAAAATTCTTTGGCTGTGAGGGGCTCAGAATTTCCGTCCCTTAGGAAATCCAGTAACAACTGGGCTAAAAAAAAGGCAGAGATTCCCCCATGTGCCCTATTACTAGTCCTGGCTATTTGGAACTTGCACACAAGCCCAAGTGGTATTCTTCTAACACAGAGCAGTCCTGGCTATATTGGATTTCTAAGTAAAACTTAAGGCATAATGGAAAAAAAAAATTGAACTTGGCCCTAAACCTGGATAATTTCAGCCTAAATTTTTAAAGCTTGGAAAATTGCACCTAATGACAAAAAGAGTGCTAAATATTGGTTACTAGACCATCTAAGGATACCTTTTCTTCTCTGACTCCAAAACATGTCTCTCCAGCCCCAACAAAAGGGTGAGGTAGAAGGGGAAAATTCTGACACATTGATTGAGTACTGCCCCATCACACACATCCATACACAACTATCAGTTTAGGAAGCCAAAAAAATCACCTAGGAAGTGACAACATCTGTGAAGATATTCACTTGCCAAATGATCTCTTCAGACCTTCTCTAATCTCCTTGTTACTCAGGCTGTAGATAATGGGGTTCAACATTGGTGTGACCACAGTGTAAGATGGAGACACCCACTTCTTGCTATTAGGTGACAAACTAGAAATAATGCACATGGATGTGGAGGGCAGGGTTGATGGTTGTGATCACCATAATGAGACAATTTCCTGTCAAGGTTATAAAAAACATTAAAAAAAAACAACTACAAAGAGTAGGGGCTACAGTTTGGTGAGGTGGGAGAATCTCATCAGGATGATGGTCATGCTGGTCATGCTTCAGTTTTTCTACATGCTCAGTCAGAAGCATGTAGCAAAAGTTCATTCAGGGGAAGAAATGATTGGAATGTGCGGTGGTCTAAATCCAGATCCAGGGTAGTGTCTCAGCTAATCTGAAATCTCTGATCAGCTGCTTTCTTGTGGGAAGACATATGATGATACCTGGACAACAAAGAGGAAATAAATCAAAACACGAGTAGTGTTCTCCCCATTAAACACAAAAACACATATTTGCTAGGATACAGTTGTCTGGGATCTCTTAAGTCACTGATATCTGGATTTATGCACTCCTCTGCACAGGAAGGATGAGGATTTTTTTTCAGAATTAACTAAAGATACACATTAAAAGTGCATTAGTGTTTCCCTATTGACAAGATATAAATGGAGATCCATGATTCTAGGCGGGGCTAATTCAGAATATTTTCATAGGCATTTTCACATGTATTTTTCACAAAATGGAAATTCTCAATTGCATTTTCTTAAAAAAAAAGGTGATTTTTCTTATCAGATTTTCTGGGGAAAAAAAACAACAAACCCCTCAACTTTGAAAGTTTTTGACCATCAGGATATTTGGAAATCCAAGGAAACTCTAAATATTTATTTTTGTTGGAAATAATGTATTTATCATTGGTTCTTTGAAATTCTTTGTAGAATTTTAATATATTTTTTATAAGTTGTATTAAAGTTGCAGATTCACAGAATACTATGCATATTCCTACCACCAGATAACAACAGGAAGCCACAGAGCATTAAGGTCTACTCAAACATGAGGTAGATCATATGTAGGAAAAATCCTGGGGAACAGCTGTATCACCAATTGTGAAGGTTGTGGGGAGGAAGAGGAGGAGGAAATTAAAAATGTGTAACCGAAGTTGCATTTTGGATTTCTTTTACAGCTTGTAAATCACATTCAGTGTGTGCATTCATCATGATGGAGAACTTTAAAATGTTCATAATGAACTGATCCATTAAACATATGATTATTGCCTATTAAGAATGAGTTTGAACCTTCTCAGTCCCTGGGACAGGATGATGGGGACCCATTCATTACTGGCATAAAGGTTTATAGAGCTATGAAGTTAAATGAGAACATTCCAGCGGTCAGTCCTCATCAAACATTAACTTTCAAATGGAACCTATTCACCACCATTCATTTTTGCCTTTGAAAATCATCCCTTCAAAATATGGGATGAAATTTGTGTCCAAATAAATTCATAGCAATTCCCCACAGTGAGGAAGGCCTTGTTTTGATGTGATGTTTATCTTAAAGTGTGCTCAAAGTCCACAAATCCCAGTTTCTGCTGTCTGTTAGGAAAGGGCTATTCTCTCTGTTTTGCAGATATAAAATTAAAACACAGATTGGCTCAAGAACATGACTTTTGAAGATATTTAGGTGGATAAAGAATTGGGCAGGCATCTATTAAAAAAACACATAGGCAAGGTTTAACTTGGATTAACATTTTACTACGTTCCCCTCACTTGAAAATCCTGCCAAAAATTTTGTAACATGCTGAAAGTTCTGGAGCTTGTAGAGTTTGTATTTGAACAGAGGAGAGAGGTTGCTTCAAGCTGGGTGCAGGCTACATTTATCCAAAGTATTTTTTTTTTAAATGAGGGCTGTTGAGATCATTTATTTATATGTCTTATAGTTTATTTGTGCCTTACAGCTTACTTCCTACAGCCCATTTGCTTACATATGGTAGGCAAGTATCTTCACTGGCTGGCTTTATTGCACGCATACCAGCCTCCTACTTCTTTACTATTCCTTCCATCCGGGAAGAGCACACAAACCAACTGCAGATGCTTCCTCAGGCTAATGAAGCGTGTTTAAAGCCACAAGCTTGCTAAGAAGAATATTTCCAACTATTTGAGTTGGTTTAATATAAGATCACATTGACCAAAAGAACCTTGTCTGAAAGTAAACTAGATATTCTGGGCATTTTGTACAGTGCTCTGGGGGGAGCTTTAATTAGAGCAGCTCTGAGAGCCACTCTAAAGCATCTGTAGCATCAGCATCCCCACGCTTCAAAATCAACTAAAGGCCCCACCACCATTTTGAAGCACAGGAACACTAATAAATGATATGTGAAGGCTGCTGGAGCATGCTAATTAATGGAGTATGCGCTTACACCCTGTAATTAGAAAACATCAGAGCAGCCTCCCTGCATATCTACAAGCACCCTTGGCTGCCATTGGAATCTACTGCTGTGGTCCATGATAATCCCAGCAACTATAACAACTTACTGTTTATGGTATTTGCAACTGAAAGATTTATCTTTTAGCTTCAGTGGGGAAGATTTATATTTTGGGGGATGAATATTACAAATTCAAGACCTGTTGATAATGGTGATATGCCTGTGATCACATGAGCACCAAATGCAATCCTATTGTAGCATTTTTGGCCATGCTAACTTTAAACACTTTCAAGCAGCCTGATCTGCGCTGATATCAAAATGGAACTTCTTGGGACATAGAACAGCTTGGCTCTCTTCATCCTTCTGCCACTTGGTTTCTGTGTAATCTCAGATAAAGTGTTTTCACCTTGGGTTCTCATTTGCCTGTCATTGCCAACCTTTTAATGAAAAGCCCTTTAAAGGAAAGGATTTTTCAGGAGTGTCTTGATCCAGGACCATGCACAATGACAGGACAGGATCCAGGAGGGGCGTAGTGCCATTGCTGCACCTACCTTCTGAATAAAACTGGCCCATCGGTGCCTATGGGGATTTTTTTTTTTAGCCCTCGTCCTCCTTCCCTCCTTGTCCCTGCTCCCCACCCCCAACTGCTCTACTTAGCACTGTTCCTGTCTGCCTGAGCCAGGCTGCACAAGGTCTGAGCTCAGCTGGGAACAGGGAAAGTAGCAGAGGGAGACGTCAGGAGGGATCCCCTTCTCTGTTCCTGCTCCGGGAAGAAGGGGCAGGGAGGGAAAAACTACTCTCCTGCCCTGATGTTGCCACTGTCTTCATCCCCAGATGAACCCATCCCCAGTGCAGCCTGGCCAAGGCAAGCAGAAATACCTCTTGTGCTTCTTCAACCCTTACGAAAGTTGGGAAAGCAACAGCAGTAGAGAGAATAGAAGGGAAGGGAAGGGAAGGGAAGAAGAGGCAGGATTTGCTCCTTTTTTAGGGACTTAAAAAGTCTGGCTGCACTGGTGGGGACAGAGGAGGCTGAGAGCAAGGGGTGCAGCCACCCCTGCAGTGTATGTGGCAGCTGCCTCACTCCCCCACCACCCCACTTTGGGAAATCCTGAATCTGCTCCTGCACAATGAGACTCTGCTCTCAGCTAGGGACTCTGAGCATATTATGAAGGAAGGAAAGGTATGAGGGAGGGAGGGACCTGGTCTACCCACAAATCACTCTTCTACCACCCCAATCACCTCCTCTATCTTCCTTCAGTCCATCCGCCCCCAGATCACTGCCTGGCATGCCCTTCAGCTCAAGAGCGGTGGAGGCACCAGTGGGGATGTTCTGTGCACCCAGGTCCAACCCCACCATGCACTGCTGGGAGGAGGGGTTGTGGGGGCAAGGAAGTGCCAGGTAGCTGTGGGGCCTAGAGGTGCATTGGATCTGGGTGTTCGGGGGCAGCATGGGCTGCAGGAAGGGGGAACTCTCCACCCCGCCCCCCACTTCTGCCACAACTACTGTTGGTCTGACAGGGCAATGGGTGACAGGACAATGGTTTAGGGGTGGAGGGGCCAATCAGAGGAGTGGAGGGCAAATCTGTGGGACAGTGGGGTATTATGGAGGGAGAAGTCCGAGCCATGTGTCAGGACCCTCCTCTTCCTCCTCACAGTCTATATTGTGGCTAGAGAGCTGGGTAGCAGGGCAGGCGTGGAACAGTTTTGCAGCCCCTAGCTATGACTCTGTTTACCAGGATCTCAACAACAATGTATACGGAATGATAATCATTTATCCAAGTGAGTTTTTGAGGGATGAAATTCCTCTAAAGGACACAAATTCAGGTGGAAAACACTTTCTTCTCCCAATCAAAAACTAAGCATTACCACTTCTTTCCCCTTTTTAACTAGAGGTCATTCGGATTCAACTCTACAGGTGTAGGATGTTAAAGCTCTTTGGTTAATGCTTAGTGCTTCCACACATTTCATTAATGTGCAGCAATAAATTCAGGAGTTTAATGCTCCAGAGTTTATTGCTCCTAGGAAGCTCCCAGGCATACCACTTATAGATGTGCCTGCACAGCAGCATACTGAGCCAGGTCAGAATATACAAGCATCTCATCTAGACGTGCCCACTGACTATTCTCACGAGGCTCTAAAGAGATGCGTGACACTCCTCTGTTTTGTCTGTCTATGCTAAGACTTCCTATTACATTTTCAGAATTTCAAAGATTTCCAGAATGTTTCAAGTGTGTTTAAATATATTTTACCGTTTCTTAGGTAACATGGAGTAGGTCAAGTTAAATTATTTGGCGCTATATAGCAGATAACGTAGAGGGAACAACATCAATTTACATCGGCTATGGATGAAATAAGTGTATTTCTGCTTTAAGTTTGAGTGAGTACAAAAAAATTGAACAGGATTTCGATGACTGGAGAGATATCAGAGACAGATATATGCTCTCCCAGCCTACATATCGGATCTTGATGCAAGTACAGCACACATTTTCTCCTTTTCTTCCATGCTCACATCGTATTAGCATGATATGAGACAAAAAGAAAAACAGAAATTACCCAAGCTGGATTGCTCGGAAGAGTAGGAACTGTCTCTGTTGCTCTTAAGGTTTAAATAATTGATTTGTTTACTTTCTCTGGATTTCTATGTACAAAAACAATTTACCCACAAAATCTCTTAGGTCCTCCTTCACCATTTTGTTTCTCAGGCTATACACCAAGGGGTTGACCAACGGAGTCACAACTGTGTAGGAGAGAGAGAACACTTTGTGGAGATCACTCAGTGCTTGGGATTTTGGTAACATATAGAGAAAAATCAAAGTCCCATAAAAGAGGGTCACCACAATGAGGTGAGAAGAGCAAGTGGAAAATGCCTTTTGCTTCCCAGTGGTGGAAGGTATTCTCAGGATGGTGGAGATAATGAAGGTGTAGGAACTTAAAGTCAAAAGAAATGGGGGTAATGTAAAAATGCAGGCTAAGGTGAAAGTTGTAAGTTCCACTTGGTGCACATCACTGCAGGAGAGTTTTACAATTGGGGAAGTGTCACAAATAAAATGATCAATCTCATTGGAACCACAAAAAGATAATTGTGAAATTAATACTGCCATAACAGTACTTCCAAAAAGTCCAGTTATCCATGACACTGCTGCTAGGAAAAGGCAGAACCTGTCATTCATATGAGCTGCATAATGAAGTGGCTTACAATTTGCTAAGTATCGATCATAAAACATCACAGAAAGAAGGTAGCATTCAGCACCCACCAGGAAAATATCAATGAAATTTTGCACCATGCAAGCTGTAATGGAAATTCTCCTATTCTCAGTCAGAAGACTGTCCAGCATCCTGGGGAGGATGGTGGAGGTGTAACAGGTCTCCAAGCTGGACAGGTTCCCCAGAAAGAAGTACATAGGGGTGTGCAAGTGCTGATCAGCTCTGACCAGCACAACAATGAGGATGTTCCCAGCCATAGTCACCATGTAGATCACTAGAAAGAGCAAGAAGAGAGGAATGTCCAGTGCAGGATGATTCCCAAATCCAAAGAGGATGAATTCCATTATAGACGTTTGATTTTCCCAGTTTATCTCAGCCATGCTGTTTCCCTGGTTGGGGGAGGGGGGGAGGGGAAAAATGGTCTGGTAAAGTTTGAAGAAGACATGGCCTGTATATCAATGCAGCAAAAGTGCTCTAGACTTAAATGCATAAAAAATCTCACGAGATTTTTATACCTGTTTCCCATTGAAAAAGAATGAGATTTCTTTGCTTACATGTGTGCTTATCTCTGCCAGTAGATTTTGAAGGACTTGAACTTAGACTACTACATATACTTCAGAAGAGCTAAACAAAACTATTATAACCTTTTGACAACTAATGTTATGCTCTCTCCCCTTAAGTTAAAGGAAGCAAAAGGAAAGATTTAAAAAATCAGTAAAGTTTCTCTGGAAGTCATCAGTAAAATACAATCATTGGCCAAATCCAAAGTTTGCCATTGCTTAGTGAAGCCAGTGGTCACATGCTCAGCTCATAGACATTGCTGTTGAAATCAATGGACCAGATCTGTTGAAACCTGCAAGAAATTAATGAAAGCATACAGCCCAGATTTCCTACTGTGGACATTTTTGCATTACTGTTTATTTAGTTGGACAGGTATTCATCCACAAGTTTTGATTTTTACAGTTGTTGCTTTGTTCTTTTCCTTTCAATCAGTAAATGCTTCTTCCAAATCCACATATCTGTTTTTTCAATGTAGATTTTGGGGTTTTTTTCATTTTAGGAAGGATTCTGCTATTGTAATAATTGTAATAGGATTTTCCTGTGGTTCATGAATTATGTCCTCTAAGGAGGTAATATGCCCTTTTTACAAATTTCACAATTTTTCTGTAACCTACAGCCCTTGGGCGTGGTCCTACCCATGGAGTGTTCTTCTTGGGCCTCTAAAGCCTGATATCAAGGGGTGGTCCCTTGCAAGGCAGGAGTGGGAGAGAGAGGGGAGGTTCTGTAGGAATGGGGACAAATACAAACATATGGGGATGGCCAGGTCAGAATCACTGGCCTGCTCCAAAGTGAGGGGCATTCTTTTGGCCCACTATGCTAAAGACCCCAGACTTGCTTGAAGAGTTAGAAATTAAGTTTCCCAGGAAATTCACTGTGGTATTGGCTTCCCTATGGTTCTACCTAGGTGGGAAAGCTCCCTGCCCAAAGCAACCTCACTTTCAAACTCCCATTCATTTTCTTCAGAAAGAAAAAAAAAGTATTTTTTCTTCCTCTCCACTTTCCATTTGTTCCCCACTTCCACTCCTTTGCCTCTTATCCAGGGGAGTCCCCACCCTTCTTCTGGTCTGAAACGTCTACCTGTCTGGCATGGGGGTGGGGATGCCACTATCCCCAAATCAACTCATCCTCTCCTTCCTACAAGGAACATATTTTAAAATCAAACTATTTATCATTGAAAAAATAAAATCCTTCTGTCCCCGTCAAAGAGTACAACCAAAGGTCAATTACAGAAGAGCAGTGTTTTTTGTGTTTTGTTTTTCAGAAAAAAATATATTCAGAGTAAGGACAGCAGAGGTGTGGAGCTCTGTGTGCTAATTTAGTTAAATCACTTTTCTAACTATGAATACCAGGGAACAACTGCATGTAAAGGAGTTGAAGCATTAAGGACCATGCTTACCTCAAACTGAGTCAGTTCAGTTCAGGGTTGAAGCTTATCCTGAAATTTGCTATCAATGCTGATTGCTCTTCTTAAAGATGTTTTCCATTCACCCTGGAGATTGTGATGATCTCACTGGGAACATGCTAATTCCATTTTGTTTTTGAAACTCAGATGTGTCCTCATATTTACATGCTCCTTAAGGGGATGTGGTACTCCCTTGCTTATATAGCAACAATAGCAGCAGAAAATATTATTGTTATCATTGTAATTTTTGATGGTGGGTGAATGGTTTGTTGAGAACATCCACTGGTGAAGTCCAATTGCATGGAAGTGTTCAAAACTAAGGGCTGTGCATGATACTGAATGCTACTCTGGTTTATACAATAGGAGAGGTGTCACCTTTGAAACACTGAACCAGGCTTCTCAACAAGTGGGAGGATTGGGATTCCGATGGGTATTTCTTATTGGTTAATTATTTGTATCTCCCCACTCAGCTGATAGGTACTGAGAATTGCCTTTTACTACATAACCATCCTAGGCCTCCAAATTATCCTATGCAAGCAATACGCACAGCTATCTTAGCCCTCCTTTTGCCAAAAGTTGCCACACAAACTGGTCTTTCACCTGATATCACTTTATTGAGGAAGTTTTTTGACAGTTAAAGAAAAAATTATAACAAGGAACTAACAATGACACTGATTACCATGGATCATTGTTATTGTAAAAATAGCTTGTGGTTTAACTCTCAAACCCCAGTGTGCCCGTCTGGCCTCGAACATCCGGTCACGTGCGACTCTGGCCCAGATGTTCACTGGTGTTTGCCTTACCGTCCTCTTTGGTCCATCAACAAGATGTTTGCTTCTGGTGTGATCTTCCCCAATCTCTCCTGCCATGACTTTGAATATTCTTTCAGTGGAGGGTCCGACCACTTGGGGTCTCCTGACATCGGAATGCTTATCCAGTGGTTTTCTGTGAGGCTCCACCACCCCTGTACCTCGCCCTTACACCAAGCCTTGACAGGTCACGGTTGTCCTCCTGGCCAGGTTCCCAACTGTTGAGCCCCTGATTACTTTTGAAGGGGGTGGTCCTCCCTGCTAGAGCTAAGCAGCCTGAGGTATGCTGCCCAGATTGCAAGACCACTACCTTTTCCCTAAGGCTAGCAAATCAACCCCGGAGTTTAAATAACAATAAGGCTCCAAAAGATCTCTGACCCTCAGCCCCTCCAAAAGCGGGAAACATAAAACACAAAGAAAACCACCATTACACTCTGAGGGACCAAACTGTTCCCTTGCCAGGCCCCCTTTGCCTAGTTGCCAACCACCCGCCCTTCGGCACATTGGGTCTAGGTTATGCCCTGTACGTGGCCGGGGTAGCCTGCGGACTCCACCATGACTCTTCTTCCCCATCACCCAGCCTTCTGTTTCTTCAGGCCCCCTGGGGTCCTACGGTGGATGCCTGTCCCCTCATTACTTGCTGGATTGGCGCTACGTCGCTGATGGCCATGCTTCGCAGGCCCTCACGCTGCCTTTGCCTCCCATCTCCCACCTGGTGTGCCTCTCTGGCTTCCCCAGTGTCCTCAGCAGTCCCACCTGGTCTGGCACAGGGAGTTGTGTCAGCCTTTCCAGCCCCTCTGTTATAGCCACTGGCGTCGGGGTCTTTCTGCGCCCGTCTGCTCCTATACCCGGGTTCCCGGTTGTGGGGAGCCGCCTCTGGCTCTCAGCTCCTCTTGCTACGGCCAGCAGTCTCTGACTTGCAGCTCATGCTGGAGGGTTCTTTCCTGCTGGGGAAAGCAGCCTCTGGCTCTTCTTGCTCCCGTGGGAGTTTTGGAGAGACACCTCCTGCTGGTGCTCTTGCCGGCACCAATCGCACCAATCTGCCTGCCTCCTCTTCGCCGGAGAAACCATTTTATTTCTGCTGGCCGGCAATCACCAATGATGTCACCTGCCGGCCACAGCTGTATAAAGGCGTGGCTGATGATCCACGTGGGTCACTCCTCGAGTTCTGGCTTCACCGCGGGTCCTGCTGTGGGTAAGTGTTTCCTTTTACCTTGGCTTTTTCCTTCTTTACCCTCTGTGGGTTCTTGTCCTTGGGGTTCCCCCTTTGTATTTTGAGGCCCTCCCTTCTGCTTTTCCCTGTGACATCCAGATATGAATTACAGTTCAGAATAATGTCAGATAGTGTAAAAAATGTTTGTAGACTCATTTTTTTTTTCTTCCACATGATTGTCCTTACAAGGTAATAAGACTACTTAGAAAGAAGATAAAGCAATCACCCTGTGAATGTCAGATTAGCGGAGATATTAGCCAGGACATCACAACTTCTTCTTCAGCAATCACTCTCAGTCAAGCATGATTGTTTTCCATGATTGTCTTATCTGTGGGTCTGAAGATGGCTGATGATGCCTATCTGGGTTTGAGAGATTCTGTTGCAAAGTGGGCTTATGTTTCCATGTGGCACAGATGGTTCCAGATTCTTGATTCAATCTGTGGCATGCTGTTTCTGCCTCTCCCACTTTTCCATCTTATGTTGTCATTGTAAGGTTTCAAGGTACTGAGATCCTTGCAGCAGACTCTTCCTCTGTTTGAGGCAGGCAGTACACCCAGGAGTTGATGACAACGTTGCATTTTTTCAAGTTGGTCTGGATGATGTTCTTGAAGCACTTTCTCTGCCCCTCTGTTGAGCATACACTTCAACTGAGCTGGGAAAATAAAACTTTCTTTGGGTGCCTGGAGTGGGACATCCAGATGATATGGCTGGCCCAGTGAAGTTGATGTTGGATTATTATCTACTTAATACTTGTGGTGTTTGCTTGCAAGAGGACGCTAATGTTGGTCTGTCTGTTTACTCACTGGATTTGAAAGATCTTCTGCCGACAGTATGGATGGTAGTTTTCCAATAACTTGAGATGTCTCTTGCGCATTGTTCATGACTCAGCTTCATACAGTAAGGAGGGGATCACAGCTGCTTAATAAACCATGAGCTTCATTTTTCAACCTGCTGTTGTGATATTTTATAACACCAGTTTCCTCAGGTGTCTAGGGCTACACTTGCACATTTGAGGTGATGTTGTTACACGAATTGCCAGTTGCTCAAATCAGGAGCGAGAGCTTATGAAGGAGGATAAGGCAAGGTGCTGTATTTATTGATTAAGTGCTTCATACATACACACACACACACACACATACACACACGACATTCATACCACAATTTCTGGTCTGCACTGGTATACGTTAACAGACTTATCAATGCTCAGATCAACTTAGTGTCCAGCCAAGTTGATCACGAGTGGAAGCCAGGCTTTTGCCGGTCCATCTCATCAGAGGAACCAATGCCCCAGGATGACATGCAGAACAAGACCCCAAATCAAAATGTCTCACCCCATCTTTTATAGCCTTGTCAATTCACCCAGTCCTCTGAGCCTTTGCTGGGTTATCACTGTGTTCTTTCTTGAAGGTCAATTGCCCTTGTTCCCTCTCTGTTGTGGGGCAGATTCTTGTTGTTTGGTCTTTTATTTGTCTGCATTCTTCAGCCAGTCACCAGGTGATGTTTTCTTTTTCCACAAACACACTCTCACCCGTACAGCATACAAAAAAGTAAAAGTTCGAGCACTGAATGTCAAGCTGTAGAGAAATATAAAATGGAGTTTCCTAAGGTAATACAAAACTCAAGAAAATACATAAGATTAAAAGCAATGGGCAAAAGTCTATTTCCATCTTATTTACTTAACACCAAGCTTGTATTCATGCTGTTTGCATAACAAAGTTGGATTTCTTTGTGGATGTCAGCCTTCTGCTAAAAATGGCATCTGAGATATGAGAAATACTCAATGTTCTTCAGAGTCTAATCGTTAATCTGAATTATCAGAGCTGAGGAGTGCTCATTAAAAGCTTGTTGATGGAGGATCTTAGTTTTCTGAATGTTAAGCATCACTCCCATTTTCTCTCATGCCTTGGTAAAGAAGTTGACAATTGCATGAAGGTCTGGTTGTTAGTGAGCACACACTACAGCATCATCAGAATACTGGAGCTCTAAGGTCAGGGTAGTCTTTGTTTTGACTCAGAATAGGCTGAGATTAAACATTTTACCATGTGTTCAGTACCTTAGAACCACTCAAACTAGAAGCTTTTGGATGGTTAGATGCAGCATTGCTGTAAGGAATATTGTGAAGAAAGTTGGAACAATGATGCAGCCTTGATTAACTCCTGTCTTAACCTCACAGGGATCTGTTATTGAGAACCACTGTTTGGACACTGTCATGGACAAGGCAAAGAATGGAACAAATTTTGATGGGTACCCAAACTTCAGATGGATCCTCCACAGCACTTCTCAGTTTAGAGAGCTAAAGGCTTTCATGAAGTCAAAGAAGGCCATATAGAGTTATTTATATTGTTTTCCAGCATTTTTCCAAGCTGTGACAAGCTGTGGCAAGCTGTGAAGATCATGTCACTTGTGCCTCTTGATGTCCTAAATGACACTGAGATTCTAGAAGCAGCTCTTCACCAAATGGATGGAGACGGTTCAGGAAGATTCTTGCAATGCTCTTTCCTTTGGTGGACAGCAAGGCAATCCCTTTTTAATTTCCACAGTCAACCTTGTCCCCTTTATTGAAGACTGTCACAATCATTGTTACAACAACACACAGTGAATATGATATACCTAAAATATAGCTCCCAATACCATCTTTCATGGTATTCTCATACATAAGCTGAGAAAAAAGTGTTTAGCTGTAACTATCACAAGGGAATGCATCAGGGTTGAGTCATCATGATCAAAGAGTAGTCATTCATGGTCCAACATCTGATACGCAGGAGGTTTCCTCTGGGGTTTTTTAGGGGTGTTAGATGTATCCATTACTGTTCAATATCTTCATTAATTAATTGGAAGGTAGAATTAAGCATGCATTTGTCAATCTGCAGATGACACCAAACTGGGTGGCAAAGCAAATCTTTTGTGGGATAAGACTAGGATTCCAGTTGAACTTGATAAAATGCAGGTATCATCTGAAATAAATCAGACTGAATTAATAAATACTAAGTGCAAAGGTCTATATTCAGGATGACACTATCAAGTTTAGAAATACAAATTGGGGAATAATCAACTAGAGGCAGGGGGCAGGGCAGGGGGTTGGACTAGAAGATCTTCAAGGTCCCTCCGAGCCTATATCTATGAATCTATGTATCTATTGGAGCCTCCCCGCAGGTGGGGTGGGGCTCCAATTCATCTACTCCACCCTTCAGCACCAGCTGGGGAGCCCCAAGAAAGAGCTCCCTCCACTGCCTTTCCCTCTTCCCATTCTGAAAACAGCAAGCACTGATGGAGAGCCATGGGCATGTCTGTAGGAAACTGATTGCAGGCTCTCAGCTCTCAGCCGACAGTTAGTTCCCCCTCCCCACTGGAACCAACAGTGAACTTCTGTTTGGACTGGGGTTACATAAATCATGAGTGCTTTGCAGAAATCATTTTGAGTTACACTGGAAGCTGCTCTTCTGTCTGCAGCTCATGGATCACTTACAAGTGCTAAGTGCCCCTATCCCTGGTAAAGTTACATCCTACCAGGTAAAGTTTATCTTTCAGCTGTGATATCTATTTAAGTTCATTTCTGACTGTTCAGCTAAAATAAAACTACCAATTTTCAGTCCCTCAGTATTCATGGAGGCACCACTTCCAGGTGGACAGGTTATCATTAAGGACTTTGTGACCCTGGACTGACAGCTGGGGACATATGGGTAGAAGGTGAAGGATGAGGGGATAAGTGGGGAGAGAGGAGAAAGGGGTGAAGGAAGCAGTGGAGGCATAGCGAGGGAGACATAGGGAGGGGGAGCAGGAGTGGAGGGTTGAAGAATGACGGGGTGGTGGGGGAGTGTTTGGCTGGGAATTGTCAAGGTACTGTTCGGGGGTGGTCAGGGAGTGTCTTTGACTGGGAATTGTCAAGGTACTGTTCCCTCCATCCGTGATTCCCTCCCTTGCACCCCAAATCACCACTGCCACCCCTTTTGCTCCCCTGCCCCCAGTTGACTCCTCCACCCCAGCAGTGCACCCCCACACCATCCCTATCTCCCCCACCACACAGATATGTGCCCTGCCTCCCGCCCCATAATTGCACTTTGAATGCCCCCATAACCCCTCCTCCACACCATTGGCCCCTTCACAGCTGGACTGACCCCACAACCACCTGATAAGCCCAAGACTAGTAGCAGTATTTGGGATGGGGAATCCCTCTCCCTGCCTGCTTTCCAGGCTCCCTACAGCTTGCACCACCACTGTGCACATGGAGCTGCCAGGCAGGGAGTTGGATCTGGGCATGAAGGGGTAGCACTGGCTGCAGGGAACCCAAGGAGCAGTTGGGGCAGGGAACCTGCCCTCCACCACTAGGGCTGTCACTCTCAGGCTGATTAGGGTGGGATTGCTGGGATGAAGGGACACATACAAGGGGAGATGAAGAGGGTGATCTGGGATTTAGAGAGTGATCTGGAGCCAAAGAGGGGTGAACGGAGTGATTCATGGGGCAGACAGGGGAATTTGGAAGATCAGGAGGTGATACAGCAGGTGGAGAGTTAATCGAAGTGTGGAGGGGTGATTCAAGTGTCTTGGAGACCACTTCTCCTCTCTCTGTATGGAGCTAACTTGGCAGCTCATAACCATGCTCCTGCTCAGCAGCCCTCCAGGGTCAGGTCTGAGCAGTGCATCTTAGAGAGGGGACTAACCCTTAAATGTTATTGTTCACAGCATGAACTAACTTTAACACACTAACATTTTTTCAGAGTTAGCAAGTGTTAACTGCAAACATGTCATCTCGCCCCATGAGTAAGAGCATGGTCTTTCCCTTTGGGAGGAAGAGGCAGCCCTGTTGAGAAGTGCAGGGTAGTTGTATAGAGAGGGAGTTTCCTGCTAGGGACTTGACAGAGCTCCCAAAATAGTAATCAGGGAGAGGATAAAGCAAGCTGTGAATGAAACTGCCTGCTACAGAAATGGAGTCAGGCCACTGTGCTAGCACCCAAATTCAAAAGGGGCCTCCTTGAGTGCCTAGGACAGGGTGGATAGGTTTGATTTTGTTTGTCAATCTATTGACTTGTTTGTGTCCTAAGGACTGAATTACCTGAGTGGACTGGCTGAGGAGCACAAAAGCCCATCTGCAGAGGCCAGCAGGGTAGATAACCTGCTTATGCCGTGACATAAGACAAGATTAGAAGGAATGGGATAATTAAAGGTGCAATTCTGTTACCCTGACTGGGCACACAAAGTGAAACTTTGGAGTGAGTTCGGGACAGATGACCAAAAAGTAGGCATGATTATAGCATCACTAGCGCAGGTATATGTGTTCCCTTTATAACTATATGCAGAAGCTTAAGTGTCTACATTTCTGGAGAGTCATCATAATTTCTGGTGAACAGGTAAATGATGCCTCCTGTTCCTGGGACAAAACAAAACTTTATACAAGGATCATGTGAAACTGGACCTTATGATATGCCTCCCACTGAGAAAGCCTTGGGCTGGGCGTCCCCCACTTCTGGAGCACATCCTGGTCCTACGGAAATGAGGCATTCCTTCCAGCCTTCTCAACTATATACATCAATGGCCACACATTGAAGAGCCTCCCCTAAGGGAAGGACACAACTGCTGCCTATGTTGTTCTCTTCCACTGCTGCACTGTGGCAGACACCAAAAGGAATACAGCAGCCCAACTCCAAGGTGTATGGGAATAGCATGGGCTGCAGGAAGGGGGAACTCTCCCCCACCTTCCACAGCTGCCACCACTACTCTTGGGCTGGCAGGGCAATGGGTGGCAGGACAGTGACTTTGGGGTGGAGGGGGCAATCAGGAATTATAACAACCTACTGCTTATGGTATTTGCAACTGAAAGTTTTATCTGGGAAGATTTATATTTTGGGGGATGAAAATTACAAATTCAAGGCCTGTTGATAATGGTGACCTGCCTAAGATCACATGAGCACCAAATGCCATCGTATTGTAGCTTTTTTGGCCATGCTAACTTTTAACACTTTCGAGCTGCCTGATCTGCACTGAAATCGAAATGGAACTCCTTGGGACATAGAACAGCTTGGCTCTCTTCATCCTTCTGGCACTTGTTTTCCGTGTAATCTTAGACAAAGTGCTTTCACTTTGGGTTCTCACTTGTCTCTCATGTCCACTTCTTATTGAAAAGTCCTTTAAAGGAAAGGATTTTTCAGCAATGTGTTGATACAGGGCCATGCACAATGACAGGACTGTATCCAGGAGGGATGTAGTGCCATTGCTGCACCTACCTTCTGGATAAAACTGGCCCATAGGTGCCTATGGGGATTTTGTTTTTTAGCCTCTTCCTCCTTTTCCCTGCTCCTCACCCCAACTCCTCTACTTAGCACTGTTCCTGTATGCGTCACCCAGCATGTGGTCTGAGTTCAGCTGGGAACAGGGAAAGCAGCAGTGGGAATGGTCAGGAGGGATCCCCCTCCTTCATCCTGCTTCAGGGAGATGGGGTAGGGAGGGGAAAACTACTGTCCTGGCCACTGTCTTCATCCCCAGATGAGCCAATCCCCAGTGCAGCCTGGCCAAGGCAAGCAGAAATACCTCTTGTGCTTCTTCCACCCCTGGGAAAGTTGGGAAAGCAACAGAAATAGGGAGAAGAGAAGGGAAGGGAAGGAGAGGAAGGGTTTTCATCTTTTTTATGGACTTAAAAAGTCTGCCTGCACTGGTGGGGGCAGAGGAGGCTGAGAGCAAGGGGTGCAGACACCCCTGCAGTGTATGTGGCAGCTGCAACCCGCTTTGGGAAATCCTGTATCTGCTCCTGCACAATGAGACCCTGATTTCAGTTAGGGACTCTAAGCATATTATGAAGGAAGGAAAGGTATGAGGGAGGGAGGGACCTGGTCTAGCCACAGTTCACTCCCCTGCCACCCAATCACCTCCTCTGTCTTCCATCTGCCCATCCCCCCCCCCCTCCCCAGATCACTGCCTGGCATGCCCTTCAGCTCAAGAGTGGTGGAAGCACCAGTGGGGATGTTTTGTGCACCCAGGTCCAGCCCCACCATGCACTGCTGGGAGGAGGGGGTTGTGGGGGCAAGGAAATTCCAGGTAGCTGTGGGTCCTGGAGGTGGATTGGATCTGAGTGTATGGGGGTAGCATAGGTGGCAGAAAGGGGGACCCCCCCCCCACTTTTGCCACCACTACTCTTAGTTTGGCAGGACAATGGGTAGCAGGACAGTGATCAGGGGTGGATGGGCCAACCAGGGGAGTGGAGGGCAAATCTGGGGGACAGTGGGGAATTATGAAGAGAGAAGGCTGAGCCATGTGTCAGGACCCTTCTCTTCCTCCTCACAGTCTATATTGTGGCTCGAGAGCTGGTGAGCAGGCAGGCGTGGAACAGATTTGCAGCCCCAACTATGCCTCTGCTTGCCAAACCTCTAGCATGAAATCTCACCCTTTGTCCCACATAGAGGGACACCAGTATCAGTATTCATTGTGCCAGACACTACCTATGAGTTCATATCTGAGCAAATAAAAATGTTGTGTGGACCTACGTGGTAATGATCCTTGTACACTCTCAACACTAATATATGGAAAAGTAATCATCTAGAGGTCATCTCCCCAAAGCAGGAGGTCGAGAAGGGCAAACTGCAAGCCTGGTGCTACTCCAACTGATCCAATTTGCTGTGGAGGGCATGGCTGGGGAATGAAGGTGCTTCAGCGTGGGGCTAGCCAGCAGTGAGTCTCCACACTGAATCACTCTAGTGCCCCAGCCAACCAGGTCAGCATCTACACATGCGCTGCTGTGCAAGAAAAAACTCTGCATCAGGGTGGTACTTGTGTTTACAAGTACTAACCAACTGAAAAGTTTATGAGTTTTCTGCACCCTAATAGGGGAGCATGGGTAGAAGCTGACAGGATTACTGCAGAGCTAATTATTCGGCTCTATAGTAAGCATCTCATCTAGACGTGCCCACTGAGTATTCTCACGAGGCTCTAAAGAGATGCGTGACACTCCTCTGTTTTGTCTGTCTGTGCTAAGACTTCCTATTACATTTTCAGAATTTCAAACATTTCCAGAATGTCTCAAGCATTTCTAAATATATTTTACACCCTCTTAGGTAACATAGAGTAAGGTCAAGTTAAATTATTTGGGGCTATATTGCAGATAACATAGAGGGAACAACACCAGTTTACATCGGCTATGGATGAAATCAATATATTTTTGCTTTACGTTTCAGAGAGTACAAACAAATCGAACAGGATTTCAAAGACTGCAGAGATATCAGAGACAGCTATACGCTCTCCCAGCCTACATAGCGGATCTTGATGCAAGTAAAGCACATATTTTCTCCTTTTCTTCCACCCTCACATCATATTAGCATGATATGAAACAAAAAGAAAAACAGAAGCTAACCGAGCTGGAATGCTCTGAACAGTAGGAACTGTCTCTGTTGCACTTAAGGTTTAAATAATTGAATTCTTTACTTTCTTTGGATTTCTATGTACAGGAACAATTTACCCACCAAGTCTCTGATGGTCTCCTTCACCGTTTTGTTTCTCAGGCTATACACCAAGGGGTTAACCAACTGAGTCACAGCTGTGTAGGAGAGAGAGAGCACTTTGTGGAGATCACTCAGTGCTTGGGATTTTGGTAACACATAGAGAAAAATCAAAGTCCCATAGAAGAGGGTCACCACAATAGGTGAGAAGAGCAGGTAGAAAATGCATTTTGCCTCCCAGTGTTGGAAGGTATACTCA
>NW_005843457.1:0-557 GCF_000455745.1 Alligator sinensis
TTTTCTGCTCGTGCTCCATCCTTTGTGCCTCTGACCGTGCTTCCCTCTCCAACCTCCTCTCTTCCAGCTCCAGCCTTCTCAATTCTATCTGCTCTTTCTCGCACTCGTGCTAGGCCTCTAGTTCCATCCTTTTCTCCTCCAGCCGTCGCTGTTCCTTCTTTTCTTCCCACTGTTCCCTTTCGTGCTGTGCCTCCAGCTGTTTCTCCTCCACCTCCATCCTTTTCATCTCTCTCTCATTGAGTCTCTGTTGCTCGCTCTCGGAGAGTGATCTCCCGGCAGCCTCCGGGCTTGACGAGCGGGAGGGAGGTCCTGAGTCAGGCCCAGGACTTGCCGAGCGTGAAGCTGATGCTGGTCTTGACTCGCTGGTGCGCAAGAGTTGAATCAGCTCATCCTTCTTTAGCCCTGTCTTCACATGTAGGCCTCTCTCTTTTGCCAGTTCCTTCAGTTCGGGCACCGTCATCCGGACATACTCGTCCTCCATCCTGACTCTCTACCCTATCCAGTCGACCCGATGCCAAATTAGAAATTGTTTGCTCAAGGGATTTCAGTGACTCTAT
>NW_005843457.1:2695-6682 GCF_000455745.1 Alligator sinensis
CCCCGCCCCCCCCCCCGTGCCTCTTCACACACAAACATGAATGCTACCCTGTGTCTTCTCACACACACCTCTGGTCCTCCACACACACACACACCTCTGTGCCTCTTTATATGCCCACACATGCATGCATGCACACACCCCTGTGCCTGCACACACTCACATGCACACACACACACACACACACCCACACACACCCACACACACACACCCCTTTGAAATGTCCAAGTTTCAGATGTGAACCGTGGACGTTTCTGCCTGATCCTTCGTGTTCATGCCCTTCAGGAGAGGCGGGTGCGGGGCTGCCTGGCACAGCTTCTGCCATGGCCTCGTTCATGCCCTGCTCACCCTGCTCTGTGCTTCTCTCTCCTCCAGGTTGCGGCGTTGCCGTCTCACACCCGCCTGCTGTGGGGATCTCGCCGCTGCTCTCAGCACCAGCCCCAGCCTGACGGAGCTGGACCTGAGTGAAAACTATGGTCTGGGGGCTGGCGGCGTGCGGCTGCTGTGCGAGGGACTGAGACATCCCAGCTGCAAGTTGCAGACGCTGCGGTAAGGAGCATGGCACTTCCTGCAGGCACTCGCTAGGGTCTCTCTGGGAACGTTCAACACGGCGGAGTGTCTTCGTCCTGGTGTTTGGACAGTGTGATAGGGCGGCTGGCTGGAGACGCCTGGGGCTGTGCTTGTGGGTCTCTGTTGGGTGTGGTGAGCATACAAGTTTTAGTGAAATCCAGGACGCAGTTAAGGAAATCCAGGATGGGTTGCACTATGCACGTGTGCATGCATGCACACACGCGCGCACACACACACACACACACACACACACACACACACACACACACACACACCTCTCTCTGCACCTCCCTTTCTGCATGGATGTGTATGTGAACACACACACAGCCCCCGACCCTGTGGCTCCCAGGAGCTCTGACTGCGTAGCAGGGCAGGATGGGACAGCACAGAGGCCCATGACCTCGTTCCATGCCTGCGGAGAGAGGCTGGACCCAGCAGGGAGAAACCCCTTTGTGGTGCCCCTTGGGCTCAGCCAGCTCCCACAGTGCCCCCGCTCCCCACCACACACAGCCCAGGCTTCGGCAGCGACTGCAGCAGCGGGGCATGAGGCTGCTGTTAGCAGACGGGCATCCCAACTCACCCCACGCTGGTGCCTTGCTGGTGACACTGTATTGTCATTCTCTGTTGGAGCCCCAGCCCTGGTCCCCTCCCCCAGCCCTCCCTGCTCTGGCTGATCCTCGCCCCAGGCAGGAGGAGTGGTGTTCAGCCCAGCCTGCCCCCCACCTCCAGCTACTGTTCTTGAGGAGCCAGGCTGGGTATGTGTGAGCAGAGTGGTACCAATCCAGGACTTTTGCTTCCTCTCTCACCAACCCTGCCAAATCTGAACGTACGGTCGCCCTAGTGTTGGGGGTCAGTGTCCTCCTTGGTGCTGCAGAGTGGAAGGGAAGCAAGGAGAGTGTTATCTAGTGCGGAGGCTGAGGCCCTAACAGTGCGGTTGTGCCAGTGTGTCAGGTGGGTTATGTAGCATGCTGGGGTCTCGGGGCCACCCTGACATCCCCTGGTGGCTCCGCAACCTGTGCCCTTCTCTGCCTCTAGGGTGCCTTTCCCTCTGTCTCACCTGCCACACCTGCATCTAATTATTAGATTGAAAGGGCGACTGCCTTGAGAGTCCTAGAGCAAGCCTTATGATATCCTTTACCGAGCCGGTCCCCGCTGAACACTGCTGGTCTTGACCCAGCTCTCGAGCTGTGTGGGCGCTCTCTCCTGCCTGCCCCAGGGCACCTATAAACTTTAGGGGCTGCGTGACAGGGGTCAAGCTTGGGGCCGAGTCTCGAATCAGCCTGCCTGCCTGTCTACATAGGGCAGTCCGCCCAGTCTCTTCTGCCACGACTTTGCAATAACAACGAACTGGTGGTAAATGCAGGAGGCTGCCCATTACATGCCCTGATGCCAGGGGTGCTATCCATGGCTCTGTACCGTGGCCCATGCCTCACAGATGGCATCATAAGTTCTTAATGTCGCCAGCCCCACACTGAGCCCCATAACACTCTAGTCTGGATCCCAGCTAAATCCCTCCTAATCAGGCAGTCTACTCCGCCTTCATCAGGCAGCCAAGCTCCCTGATCCCCTTTTTCTCTTGAGTGTGGTCCCCTCCATGACCTTTGTCCACACAAGCCCTGGCCTAGCCTCCAAGGCCAGTTGGACCCCAAGTCCCTGGTTCTGGGCATCCCTCACGGTGGGTCCCTGGCCCTTTGACCATCCTGGTCCTGGCCCCAGTATGGACCGGTCAAGGGTACCTTGAGTCAAGTCCAAGCTGCTCATCCCCTCTCTCCTACAGGTCTGCTTCTCCGGCCCCACTGCAGGGTTACCCACCCGGCTGTGGGGGCTGGGATTATTAAGGCACCCCTACCTGCCTTTCACCAGGGAGGCGAGCGGTCCTGGTATTTCAGTGGGATTGCTGCACCACCGGCAGTCCCACCAGGCCTTCCTTCCCTGGCAGGGTACGGTTTCAGGTCATGTCCAGGACCAGGAGCCTAGAAGCCATCCCCAAGCTCCTGCCCTTACATCCTTGCGGATGTTCCACGCTGCAAGGGAGCCGGATGGTGCTGCTCCCTTGCTGCAAGCAGCTAACTGCCTGTCTGTGTGTGCATGTGTGTGTGTGTGTGTCTCTGCCTAGCTAAACTTTGTTTGAAAATGGCCTCCTTAAATAGGCACCTTTTCGCTACCTGCTCCAGCCCTTAAAATGGCAGACACCAAAGGTGCACTGCCACAGGCTAATTATGTGGCTCCATCCACCCCCTAAACCATGTCCCATGCCTCGCAGGTGTCATGGTACCGTCAATCTCTCTTTGGGGTTCAGGCTTCTCAGCCTCCACCTCACCTTCTAACCTGGGCCCACTGTATTGGACCTGACTTCAAGGCACCAGCTCTAGTCTTGCCCTCTTGAGTGCCAGGCCCCTGGCCCCTGTCTGCCACCCCTCTTGGGCACCAGGCTTCTCCGCACCGCTCTGGGCTCTGAGGCCCCATGCTTAGCCCTGCTCCAGGCTCCACACTCACTTTGCCTTGAGCCAGGCCTTTGACAGGACTCGAGGCGACTACATGCCCTAGGGCACTAATGGGACCTTCAAAGACCATGCCTCAGAGTCTCAACCCAAACCACCAGGATAACTTAACGAAGTTGTAAGCCCTCTGGCTACAACACTAATCTTCCCTTTTGGGCAAAAAAGTACTATATAAGGGAAAGCTTGCTACCCCTTCCAGAAGAAAGCCTCTTCCCCTACTGAGAAGAGCCCACGCTCCGGGAGCAGCCTCCACTCTGGGCTCTCAGTGCCGCATTGTGGCTCAGGGCCCCTCAGATAGCTCTTCCCCTCCAGCGAACTCCTTTCCCCATCAGCAGCAGAGCCAGGCTGCTTCAGGCTGTATTCTCCATGCTGGCCGTCAGGAGCTGCAGCCCTCCTGCGGAGATGGTGCTCCTTTGGCAGCCGCCAGGATTGGACGGCTGGGAAGAGGAGCTCCCTGGAGTCTAAGCCCAACCTGCTCCCTACTCATGTGGCCCCTGATTGCCTCTGGCCGCACCTTCTGCCTGAATCCCAGTCCCGATGCATTTGGCAAGGGGTGCAGGTGGTGAGTGGTGGGGGCAGTCATTCCCTGGGTCCCAGAGCCATGACAACAAGTACTGTGGGTCACGTTTGAACCCTTCCTGTGCTGCTTGTGGCCTGTTGAGCTGCCACTTGGACACCCCGGATGCAGGTGAAGATTGTTATCAAATCTCCCCTCAGTCTCCTCTTTTCCAGACTCTGCAGCTCTACTTCTCCCCACCTTCCTTTGTACTTCTTTCCAACAACAATATTGCAGAGGCTTTTAGCCCTGTGGTCTTATAAATGGACCCCTCAAGGACGCCTCATAACAGCTTTTACAATGACTGAGGTTTTGAAACGGAAAATGCTCAAGTGAAAGATTTGGGAATGAGTGGTTCCTCAC
>NW_005843457.1:6713-13887 GCF_000455745.1 Alligator sinensis
TTCCTGCTGGGTTGATGCGGCTGTACCAGAACTGTTGCAATACGGGCCCTCTGGGAGCTGAGAGATAGAGTTTGTGACCCGTGTTTCTAACAGCACAATCATGGGTGTTCTGCATGCGAGGATCTGACATATTTTACGTGAACCCAAGGTGACTTCAGCTTTAAGACAACCCCTCAACAATTAGGTTCCATATATGGACATTTTATAAATAGGAGGGTCACATTAAGGTCTTCTCCCTGACGGCTACAGTGGGAAAAGCAGCAGGATGGAATGGGCAGATGGCTTGGAGGGACATCTCCTCACCTCCTCCCCTACTTCTCCCATTGCACAGCCTTCCCCCCCACCCCGCAGTGCCAGCACTGCCTGCCTCTGCCTCCTGCCACCCCCTGTATCTGTGTCTCCTGGCACCTGCCCTCTATATTGCTTGTGCACATGTTGCCAGTACCCCCTGTGGCGGGCCAGTAGGGGGTGCTCCTGCGTTGAGCCACCCACCTCCCTGTGCCTGACCACCTTCCAGGCTCCGAGTGCCTCCCTGAGGGTGCCTCACATCCAGCCAACCCCCTTCCTGGAGCACACATGCAAACCTGGGGGTAACGCCGCCACCACCCAGAGTCTGGACTAATCTGGGGAATTCCGCCCTCTGGGAAACACGGGACCAGTAGTCCTTGAGGGTACTTGGCCAGTACAAGAACGTGGGGTGCTTCCCTCGGTCTGAAGCACAAGTAGTGGTCCCCCTTAGTCAGCCAAACCGAGAGGACCCCAAAGCATAATCTAGATCCTCTCCCAATAAGTCTCCCGCACTAGGTTCAAAGGAGAACTTTATTGGTTACAAGGAGTAGGTGTGTTTGAAATAGGGTGCAGGGTAGAGCAATATCAGAGAAATACCTTAGAGCAGGGGCGGGCAATTATTTTGGGCACAGGGATGCTTACTGAGCTTTGACAAGCCATCGAGGGCTGCATGACAGGCAGCCCAGGGCAGATTAATATTCATTTTCTAACTGTTTTAGGGGCCCTGCGGGCTGGATAGAATAGCCTGGTGGGCCGCATCCAGCCCCCGGGCTACAAACAGTGGCATGTCCCCCTCCCCCTACTTGAATCCAAGACAAGGGACTTCTTTCCCCATGATGCATGGGGAAAACAACCTCATCTTGGACTGGAATAAATACAGCAATTGCATTAATCTGAAACATTCCTGCGTGTTGGGGAACAAGGAAGCCTCCCTTGGTGGGTGTGTTACACTGCTGAGACCTTCTCCTTAGAGCAGCCGTATGCTACAACCCAGAGCCCTGGCTCTTGCTTTCTTTCCCTTTGTTTGTGAACAGCTGTCCCAGGCTCCTTCTCCCAACCTGGCTGTACAACAGACACAAGGATCAGGTCGCTGCCACTGCCGCACTTGCAGCTGGGATGGATCCTGACCTCCCCAGCTGCAATCCAGGGGCAGTTTCTGCCCAAGGCTGCAGGAGCACAAGAGTTCTGGAAACAGGCTGTAGGGGAAGCTGCTACTGCAGCCTGAAAGGAGGTGCTGTAGGACACAGCAATGAGAGTTTAGATGATATTCCTTCCATGCAGAGATGATTAGTGAGATTGCATCTCCCACCCCCTCTCCACAGGAAGCAGTCCCAGAGAAAGCAGCAAAGCAACCTGTGTGAGTAAGGGCTCAGCACCAGGGTAAGGGCTGCACAGTCGCACCTGCATGTGCTGTGCTCTGAACAGAGCTCCCCATGGCAGTGGGGTGGGGAGAAGGAAAAGGCTCCAGTCCAAAACCCAGTCTTTGTCCTCCCCTTTCTTCTCAGAGAAAAGCAGCTGATGGTGGTGGGAGCAGCAATCATGGGTGGGAATGACAGAGACGGACTTCAGCAGGCACCAGGATAGGCCTGGGGGCTCTTATTAGCAAGGGCCACACTTTTGTTCTCTCTGTGCAGGGCCTGTGACGGGGGACCCTGCTCTGTGCTCGGGCTCTGAGGAGCTGGTGCGGGACAAGTCCTGTCCCAGCAAAGACCGCAGTGGTGTGCGCTGTCCCAAGGTCCATGGCTTCTACAGACGATACCCACAGAGAGACTTCATGCTTTTTGTCTTTCTCGTTTTCCCCCAAAGGTTGAACCTTCACAAACTAAATGCAGAAACGAAGCAAGAGCTGGAGGCTGTGAAAGGAATGAAGCCTGGTCTGGTCATAGAGCAATTGAAAATGGACATGATCAGTGAATATACACATTGGTAAATCCTCCTGCACCAGCTGCCCTCCCAGTAGCTGGAGGAGAGGGGGAGGAGCTGGGACAACCTGGCACTCAAGCTGGGCACTGTCACTGCCAGGGACTCCAGCAGCAATGCACAGCCTATGTGGTAGGATTTGAGTGAAGATGGTCAAGGCCAATGTCCTGTGGGTGGGAGAGACTCAGAAGTAGGAGGTGAGTTTGCTCCATGTTTGATCTGACCCTGGTGGGACTTGGTTTTGGGGGTGGGGAGGGGAGAGAGCAGCAGGGCTGAGGGGCTCAGGCCCCGGGGACAGGGATTTGTGGGCTCCTGCGGGGTCTGTGTACCGGTATCTTTCTGCTTCTGTGGGTGGAGAAGAGACCCCCAAAGCCCCTCTGGAGCCTGTGGGGAGTTTCCAGTCTGCGGTGTAGCTGTCCCTGGCACTTGTGTATCCCCAGGGTGTTTTCCGTGTCATGTGCTTCCACAGCCACAGAGCTGGTGTTTTCTGTCTCTGCCCCCAGAATTGCATTTTCCCTGCTGTATGTTTGTGTCCATTTTGTTGGAGTCCAATAAAGATCCTGCATCCAGAAGCTGCTGTGCACTTTGGGGGTCTCATCCTTGCTGCAGTCTGTGCTGCTTTCTAAGATTTTCCCCATTCCCAAGACAAAGGGGAGTCTACAGGGATGTTCCCAAGGATGTTTTCAGTTGTCCCAGTTTCTTGTCCATTGTGGTCGTCCCTGTGCAGACAAAGTGACAGTCCAGACAGCCAGAAGGTGATCGATTCTTTGCTCCTCTGGATCCTCAGGATCTTTTCAGAAAGACAGTGCTGGAGGCCAGAAGGAGCCATGAGCACCCAGTGGGAGGGAGAAGTGGGGGGAGAGGGGTGGATGGGAGGGGAATAAATAAAGGGCCGGCCAGGCCTGAGCAGGATGGTCAGGGTGTGAGGCTGTGTGAAGAGTTGGGAGCCCTGGGCCCAGGCACCGCTCTGTCACAAACTTCCTTTTTGACCCTCTGGCTAATTGCCCAGACTCTATATACTGCAGTTCCCACCTAGAGAACGAGTTGACGGCACTTCCCTGCCTCACAGGGGAACTGGACCAACAAAGACACAAATGTGAGGTGCAAGATTCAAAGCGGGCAACCAAGGCTGATATCATCTGCAAACAGGAAATCTCTCAGCACCAGCTCTTTCACTCTGGTTTATGCTCTAAAGCTTGCAATGTTGAACAAGCCTCTGTCTTGTCTGTTTTGAAGATAAATGCTATCATTGCTGTCCGGCCATGGTTCCTGTTGTGGATCCCAGGCCTGGGACTGCCTGGAAGCTTTGATCAGCCACTGGTGGGATCCAGGAGCAGAGACAACACCCTCTCCTGGGCTTGGCTCTCCATGCCTCCCCTGGTGGACTGCAAGCAGTACAAACCCAGCTCGCCACAGCAACTTGTGAGACATGTGGGTGGGAGACCATAGTGAGTACTATCATGATTGCTCAGCACATGTTCTAACTTTTATTGCAGGGTGGTAATGCTGTAGCAAAACCCCCAGTTTTTCTTTTTTAATACATACACACACACACACACACACACACACACACACGAATGCTAGATATGCATTCTGTTCCCTTTCCCAATTATTTCTGACTTTTTCTCTCCCTCTCTATTCCCTACAGATAAGTATAAGTAAGCTCTGTGGTGGGCCAGTAGGGGGAGCTCCTGCATTGAACCTCCCACCTCACCACGTCTGTCCACCTTCTGGACTCCATGTCTCTCTCCAGGGGCGCCTAAACCTTGGCAGACCCCCTTTCGAGCCCCACCACAGAGTCTGGGGGTAATGTGTGCTGCCACCACCCCGAGAAGGGACTGTCTGGGGCCTGTGTCCTCGGGGAAACACAGGCCTAATAGTCCTATGGGTACTCAACCCAATACAAGAACTTGGGGCATTTCCCCAAGTCCAGGGCCCTTCCCCAAGTCTGGGGCCAAAAAGGATAGTCTCCCTTAGTCCGCAGACCCAAGGGGCCTCCTAGGCATAATTAAACCCACCCCTCAATAAGTCTCCCACACTGGTCACAAAGGAGAACTTTATTGGTTACAGAGGGTAGGGTTGGATTAGGGTACAGGATAGGGCAATATCAGAGAAATCCTATTGAGCAAACTCCTGTGGCTGGGTAGCCTTTGATCTTGCATCTGAGTTACTGCAAGCTGTATATCTAGTTGGATCTCATGTAGCTTACTCACTAGTATCATCCCGAGGCAGGTGGAGATTCCCTCTGGAGGCAGGCGGTTCCTTGATCATGAGTTTTGAGAGAGAGAGCAAGTTTCAGATGGTACAGCTCTTCTTTGTTCCAGAGTATCCCTCATGGCTGCTGCCCCCTCCTCCTGGCAGTCCTTAACTTATATAGCCCTTGTGACCTCATTTACCTGGTCCAATGGAGGCCAGCACATGTTGGCTGTGAGCCAACCAAATTGAAATACATCACTAGTTGCCGGGCAGACTCTAGCCCACCAGGAAGGAAGCCCCTCACCCAGGTATGTGATGGCTGTCACGTAGGCAGAGGGAGCAGGTTTCCCCCCTCCCTCAGGAATGTATCCAGCTCAGGTTACCTAAAGAGATACGGTAAAGGTATGTATCCTCTGCTGGGCCCATCCTAATCACAACTGTCACAGAGCAGAGTTTATGGGGAGAAACAGAGGTGGCTTTCTGCCACAAGCTCAGACTTAGGATAAGCTTTAAACATTTTTATTTTGGTAGCAAGTTTTTGGTTTTGGATATCCTTGTTTTATATTGTATTATTATTAGCTTTGTATTGATTTTTACTGTTGTATATTGTATTATTATCATTTCCATATTGATTTTTATTGTTTCATATGAATATTGTATGGGTTAGGCGTGTGTTTGTAAGTGAACCAAAGTCATGTCAAGTTTCCATTTTATATGTCAAGCCTCCATCTTGTGTCCTCTGCCCGGGCATCCCATGTTGTAACTGCATGTGTCAGGCACCCCTCCCATGTAAATTGTTTCTCGGATGAATGAGAGTGATTGGGAATGATTGAAATACAATGGTAGCAGGCCTCTACTGAATGGCCTGTAAGGACTGGGCCATTGATTCATCCAGGAACCACGGACCTCGCCCAGGAGCAGAGACAATAACACAGCATTTGAAAGACAAAAGACCCTGCAGAACCAGCAACTCTACCATTGTTCCCACCATTACAGACACCTGAAACTGCACAGCGCTGCATGGAGCGCACATGCTCAGTACGCCAGGGGCTGACCCTTGCCTGGGCATGCCTCCTGTCACTAGGCTCACACAACGTCTGCCCCTATAAAAAGGGGCAGTGAAGACAGACCCAGTGGGAATGCCAGTTCCAACCGGACCAGACCAGTTTCACGTCACCTATCTACCCCAGAGGCCCTGCCAGCAACTCCCCTCTGGACATCACCGAGCTGAAGGAGACCCCTACTGGCCATCAAGGATCAACTTCCAGCCTGGGATAGGTAGATATTACCTGCACACCTCCTCCTACAATTTGGACTCTCTCTCTCTCTCTCTGTCTCTTTCTCTTCTACTGGACTCCAGTGGACTTCAGCCCCTGCACCAAGCCTGTCTAACTCCTGCTGCCATTGTGTGTATGGGTGCAAGGGAACCAATAAGACATTGTGTCACATCTCCCCTATTCAATAAAACTACTGTCATTTGCAACCCTGAGTTGGGTCATGTTTTACTGAATCCCAGTCCCTTCCCTATCTTAAATTCCAGCCTCGTTCTCTCTTTCTCTCACTCAGCTCCAGCTCCCTCTCTCCACTAGTTTCCCAATCTCCTCCCAATTCTGTCTCCCTTTTTCAGCCACCTCTCAGCCTCTCCTTGCTTTCCTGCTGTCCGGGCTGCCTTTCAGCCTCCCATGCCATCTACTGCCTCTTCCCTGTGACTTTCTGTTGCCTTTCTCTGGTTTCCCGCTGCCCTGCTGCCTTTCAGTCTCTCCTGATGTTTTTCCTGTGATTTTCTGCTGTCTGTCTCTCTGTTTTCAGGCTTCTCCTGCACCTTCTGTAGTCATCCCTCCCTTCCCTCCCCTCCCCAGCACCTCATGGCTGTCCTGCAGTTTTCTCCAGCAGCTGGAGCCTTTCTCCAGTTCCCAGCACCTCCTGCCGCTTCATTCAACTTCTCTAGCTGCCCTGAAGCCATCCTCTGGCTCCCCACACCCAGAGCCCCTCTTTAACACCCACACTTTCCCTTAGTCCCATTTCCCCTCTCCCCACCTACCTTTTCAGTTCCCCCGTAGCTCTGGCTCTGATCCCAGCCCGTGTGACGGCATTGCTCCCCTGTTCTGCAGGCTTTGGGTGTTGTCTTTTAATTAATTAAGATCAATTAACCTAAAGTCACTCCAGAGCCTCAGTTCTTCAACCCAGGCCCCTCTAGTCTACCAGTTCTAATCCCAGACCCAGTGACTTTCACTCCCAGCAACTTTCACTCCCTACACTTCTACTTTCTTACCTTAACCTTTCCCCAGGTATCCCAAGTACACCAAGCACATACATACATACATACATATCACAATACCCAACTTAGGAACTCACTTGTGTGTATGTGTAGGTGGATGGTATGTGTGTGAATTAATGAATACACATATATATACATATATAGATATCATTGTGTGTGTGTGTATGTGGTTGTCACAGAGCACTGAGGTGCCCTGCTCCTGAAGAGGGGAAAATTGCTAGGGAGGGAGCCCTAGCAGTGACTAAGGAGCCCAGCTGTGGGTTGCCAGGGCAACCAGGGAAGGTCAGCTGACCAGAAGGGGCAGGGCTTGACCCTTATAAAGCCCAGGAGCAGAGGCCTGAGGCAGTTCCCTGCCAGCAGCCAGAGAGGCAGGAGCTCCCTAAGCCAGGGTGCAGGAAGAAGCCTGACCGCAGGTACAGCGTATGGCAGCTCTAAGATGCTTGAGCAATGTTGTTTTAGCCAGGCGGCTTCAATTTATGTTACAGCCCAGGG